>NC_143578.1:200874949-201174949 GCF_048544385.1 Mastigoproctus giganteus | reverse complement strand
GTCTCAGTTCTAATCTCAAAGATGTCCATTTCCACTTGCAGTCTTACAAATCCCCATGTACTTTTTCTGACAGAATCTCAGTTATTGGTTGATTCAACTAATGCTCATCTCAGCTGCCCAAATTATTTGCTGTATGATTCTTTTCGCCTCAAAGGTGGTACTTGTGCATATGTCCATTCCGATCTTCCCTGTCAGAGACTTTGCAATTTGGAATCTCCTCTTTTCGATCTTCTCTGGCTTAAAATCTCTCTACCTCATTCAGTGAAATTCATCTGTTGTCTCGTATTGTTCCTAATCACTTGGAGCACTCTGACTTCCTCTCTTTGCAACTTGACTTTCTCCAGTCCAACAGCGAGATAATTTTCCTTGGTGATTTTAATGTTCACAACTCCAGTTGGCTTTTGTTTTTTAGTCACAATGACTCAGCTGGTGGAGATGTTGAGATGCTTTTGCAATTACTAATGACCTTGCACAGATTTTTCATTTACCTAAAAGAATACCGGACAATCCTAACCATACAGCCAACACACGATCTTTTTCTCACAAACAACCCTTCTAAGTACACGGTCAAAGTGAGTGGCCCTTTAGGCACCTCAGATCATAATTTGGTGATTGTCTCTTCTCCAATAGAGCCTTTATCTCATGGCTATTCCCAAACTCATGTTATCTGGCATTACAAGAATGCAAAATGGGATGACCTGCGATATTTCTTTTCTTCGGTCGGATTACTATTTCAAAACTTCTGATGTTGTTTGCTCAGATCGTGTCAGTGAAATTATTCTTGTAGGAATGGAATCTTTTATAACCTCCACTTTAAAACCTTGTCCTTTATCTAAACCTTGGTTTTCCAATAAATGTGCTAAGGTTGTTCAAGAGAATGTTGCATATTGTAATTGGCTTATTTCCAATGATTAGTTTCATTGTTTCAACTAGGTGCAGCCACGGAGGGATGCACCTAGTTGGAAACAATTTTCAGGTAACGTGGCATTGTAACTTGCACCACTGGTATCAAGGGGCCAAATGTGCACTGCAAAAACACTCCACGCTACCATCATGCACTGTTGACACCGGGAAGGTTGGGACCAAAGACTTTTGCTTATTGCTGTTATATTTTTTAGTCCTCTCATTTTGATATGCCCAATATAGTAGCATGTGAAAATTCAAGCACATCTAATGTCAACTACCAACCTACACTCAAAGTGTATTACAAGAATTTTTTGCAAATTTATTTGCGACTACCCTATTGCATCTTAAGAGAATCAATGCATACCCCAATAACCGTAATATAGAGATTCTCTCATTATATCGGCAGGCTATGTTAGCGTTCATACTATCTCCAGAATCTTGATTTAAATTTTCTAGCACATAGGGATGACCTGCAAATGTAATTATATGCTTGCAGTAGAAGAAAGGGTAAACACGCACACACACACTGCTTACTTAAATAATAAGAGTAAGAAACATTATCCTCTTGTTATTTATCTGTGTATACTGTGACATCTTATAGTATGAGTGTCAGGTTATGTGAATTTACTATTAAAAAGTAATAATTCAGCAATAATTCTTATCTGCTTAATTAAATTAAAATGAACAAAACTGACATTATATAAAAAAAAATGGTACTGGACAGGGCAGGGGGGAAGATATATATATATGAGAAATTCTTGCAGAAGTCAAACAGAAATGAAAACATCAAAAATCATTCTATGGCAACCTCGAAGTGAAATTATTTACTTTTTCCTCGTGGATGTACTGTTAGTGATTATTTAGATTTGTGTCAGTGCCTCACTCGTGCGGAATACTTTTGTTCACTTGTCATAATGTAGGGGTTACAGCTACTGAGCTCCTTATTACGTTGAAATTGTCGAAGCGACAATTTCAACGTAATTGTCGTTGAAAGAAGAGACAGAGCATCAATTTTTATTCCTACATTTTTTTTTTTTTTTTTAATATGCAGTGCACAACTTTGATCATAGTTGTATTAGGCAGACTATTTTCATATTATCTCTAAATTTGAATTAGCAGTTATTGAAAAATTTAAAGCCCGTAAGAGAGAAACTGTCAAATGAATTAGGAGTTTTTTACTTCTGAAATTTCTTCAGTATAAAATTTAACAGACAAAGAAATAGACTATTAATTTAAAATTTATATCCTTAAATTAACCTCAACAATAACAGATTAGTATTGTTATTGTTGATAGCTGAGGGACATGTGAAATGTACTTTCTTGAATGATTTTAAATTTTTATTTCTGCTTGTGATCACCACTGCAATAATTTCTCAGGTAAGGCTTTTCGGGGTTGCTATACTGTCCTCAGAAATGCAGTTACAGATGCACTTTCACATCTCCTGAGTAAAATTAGGTATGTAATGGCATCTGAGGACCACACATGATGTTGGCTTATTGTCAATGTCTAATGACAAACAATTTCTTAAATAACCACCACCAGTTCCTTAAATGCCGATACCCAGGTAATTCAGCAGAGCAAAGGAAACTTATCACTTCAGTCTTGTCTTATTTCTCACAAAGAAAAGTCTATTGCTTCCAAGCTCATCCTTCAATGGCATTCAGATTGCTAGAGATTACGTATTCTTATTGAGAATTATCAGGACTTCTCATCTCTTGTGGAATGTGTCAATATTCTCCTGACATATTTTACCATAAAATTTGTTTATGACAGTTTATTCCTATTATATTAAGTTATTTAAAAGATCTATATGTTTTATTTGTTAATTGATGTAACGGTGAACTAAAAGTACTGATTTTATTTGCTTTATTAACTTTCGTTAACAAACCAGTCTGAATTATTACTGCAACCTTGTCTAGATGATCCTGCATCTTTAACCAGTCCATTATTTTCCCCGAAACAGAATTTTAACTGGTCTGTAATAACTTGTCACTATTAGATCCCCCTTTGTGAATTGGGGATACATTTGCACATCTCCAGTCCATGGGGACCTCCCCTGAGTCCAAGGATACTCTCATAATTATGGCTAAGGGTTTGCTTACTTCCTTTGCTGCCTCCTTTAATATAACTGGATAGATCCCATCTACCTCGAGTGCCTTTCTTTGTTTAACTTCAATAATTTCTCCAACACTTTGCTCTGTTATTACAAAATCATGTAGTTTCCTGTTACAGTTTGATAAACTTCTGGCATTCTCATGTGCGAATGTAGATGCAAAATACTCATTCAAAATGTCAGCTATCTGAGCATGATCGACAGCCAAACCATCAATAGCAAGTAGACCAATCTGATTCAAACCCCTTCCTGCTAGGGTTTATATAACTAAAGATGTTTATAAATATATATAAAAGAATAATATATAACTATTTATTTTTCTTTTATGGGAAATCTTTGCCAAAGATTTCTCATAATCTGCCTTCACTTGCCTAACCTCCTTTGTGGCTTTATTACAGACTGTTGGTAACATCATCAGTTGGTCCCGCTGTATAGAATTTAAAACTGTCTGAGACTACTGTAGTCACCACTACAAAAGCAAAAACTCTTCTCTTACCCCCTGATGGAAGTTAATTTTTTATGTAAATCCCACATCAGTACATTGTGATCACTACAATCTAGCAGTTCCTTTATCTGCAAATTCTAATGCATGAATAATCACTGCTGATGATCAAATCAAGAGTATTTACTCTCTCTCTGGTCACCTCTCTAGCATGTTGTTATAGAAAACAATCATGCAATAAATCCACAAGTCTTGCTGGTGTGCAAGTCACCAACTCAAGTTCCAGTCAATATCTGGGAAGTTAAAACTCCCTGTTATAAGACAAATTGATTTACTGGCCTTCTATTTCTCTGTACAGTTATTCAGAGTACTCGTTGTACTCATTTGTCATAACACACTCCTACTCTTATTTTTGCTTTCCCAGTGCTTATGTCACACCAAACTGACTCAACATTGAACTGATTGTCTGTGTCAACTGGATGCACTTTCTTAGATTTTGTCTCTTAACTAACGGCATTACCTTTCCTATACATATTGTACCCCCCCCCCTCAAATTCCAATTCTGCACTCCTTATATCTGTGTGATGCCACATCTCTGATATCCCAATAATATCTGCCTTTGATGTCTTGTGCAGCACTCCAAATTCATCAATTTATTTACTATACTCCTAGCATTGGAGTTAATGCACCTATTCTTAATCTTAGTAACCCATGTATTTATTGCATGATGACTCCCACCAGTCCCTGAAAACCCACCCCATTTTAATAGAAGCAGTATCACTTTCACCTCTGCTTGCAGCTACTGTTAATCTTTTGGTCTGTGAATGCCCCAAGCTAGCAGTTTTCTCTAACTCACTTCTATAGCATTAGCAAATATTCTTGCACCCTTTCTATTTAAGTGTATCCCATCCCTGTAGAGGCAGTGATGGGATACACTTAAATAGAAGGGGTGCAAGGATATTTGCTGATAATCAGGTTAATGAGCACAGACCACACTGAGGCGCCTCCGTAGCCAGGTGGGAAGGAGCAGCAGTGCATAGCACACGCTTCTTGATTAGACCGGGGTTCGAGCCCGTCACCACCAAATATGGAGGATGCGGAAAGGTCAGGGAATGACCACCATATACCGGAGCAATACGGCCTTAGTTGCTAATGCTCCTAAAAACCAAACAACAACAGACCACACTGAGAAAAATTCTAGCCCATGAGCCTTGTACAATCTCTCCAGAGCTGAATTAATTGACATGGCTCTCATCATGTACTCCCTCCTATCGTGTCTGGACAGAATTACACACACTTTCAAATTTAACCCTAACTTGTGACTTTTTTTCCAACATTGATCTGTACTTGTTAAGAAAATTTGCAGATCTCCTACTCTTAATGTCAGTAGTGCTAACGTGCAGAATGATATCACCCTTAAAATATGATATCTGCTCTATGTCATCAACATTTTCCATCTCCCTGACAATGCAGTCACTGACAATAATTATTACCTGATGGACCAGTGCATTCTGCCTTGGAGATTGTCACTGTATAGCCTGATGCACAAGAGGGAGCTCTGGTATGATGGGCAGTCGAGAGCTTGATGGGTCCCCGACTTTAATACCTTTGTGGGCATCTACCCAACTCTTCAAACTCTCATAGGTACCCATCAGAATGCTGAGTTGATGCTTGACATTCTCTGCACTTAGCACACACAGGGCATCCTCCTTGGCAGAGAGATTTTCAAAAGATGCAAATTTTTTGAGGCTGTGATGTGTTGGAGACTTTGCCCCCACCTTTGTGGGCATCTACCCAACTCTTCAAACTCTCATAGGTACCCATCAGAATGCTGAGTTGATGCTTGACATTCTCTGCACCTAGCACACACAGGGACATCCTCCTTGGCAGAGAGATTTTCAAAAGATGCAAATTTTTTGAGGCTGTGATGTGTTGGAGACTATCCCCCCCCCCCACCGTCGTTAGCCTAACCTTAAAGCATTGCTTCATATATACTAAAAACAAAATGTATGCTGCCTTCTGGGCTATCCGCCAAGAACTAACTGGATGTTAGAACTGGACACTGATAAGCCACTATACAGACATACTGTATGCTTCCAAGATTTGGCCCTCAGCACCAATTTACTATCAGAACAAATTCCTAGCCATGGAATACTGGATCCTACAATGAATGAACCACAGAGGAGGAAATCCACTCACCATTTCTTAATCCACCTTACAAATAAATTTAAATATGACATCCTGGAGGTACATTGTCCTTACCAAGAACAGCGAAACTGCTGTCTGAACAAACTGCTTCCCCTGTCTCTTGATGAGATTGTTTTGAGACAAAGAACCAGAGAGACTGAGCAATCAAAATGGCACCTCCCTCTCAGGTCTAAAAATGTTTCCTGCAGTCTTTGATAGGTCTTATGGACACCAGATCGAACCTTCCATCAAGCCACCCTGTAAGGCCAGATTAGCCCCATCATGTTCTGTGCTGCTCTCGCAAGGAGACTTCTCCAAGAACATTGAAACATTGTATACAGACTATTTTAGTATAGACTGCACTGCATAATAGTATCAACACTGCTCATGGCACTGTGCATATGTTAATTGGATCTATAATATTGCATTATTGATATTCTGTATATACTTTTGTTAGTTGATCTGTTTGTAATTTTGAAATTTGTGTTTGTGCACACTTTATGTAATGTGTGACTTTTGTTATATATGTTGCTAGTGTATACCCCCTCTAGCCTGCAGGGGGTGAACCAATAAGTTAATAAAGTAGTTTTAATAATAATAATTAGTTGGCACTCTCTTGCTTAAGCACATCACAATTATTGCTTCCTCTGCATTACTTTTCTTTTAAACTGCTACAAATCTGCCTTACCATAGGGTGGTGCCAACAAAACCATTCAAACGAAGGAAGTCAAGTTTTCTTTCAAAAATAACTTTTTTTCTTTATTTTTATGTTGAATTCTTAATCAATAATCCTTGTGAGAAGTGCACTTCTTAATTGATGATATCTTTGTTGTACGTTTAAAAAAAAACTTTACTGAATTTTTAATTGCTGTATACACAATTCTTGTCATACTAGCCATAATAAGAAATTAGTAATGTAATTGCAGATGTTTATTTTTAGTATCGGCGAAATTGTTTTTTAAATTTTTCAAAATGAAAATCATCTGTTGCCTTTTCATCCTCTTCTGTTTTAGATTTATGGCCTTTTGAACCTGAAAGTAATAAAAAGTAACATTTGTAGTAATATATTCAGCATCAGACAAAATCTATGGCATACTTCAAATATTAAAACTTATATTTTATGATCTATCACTAAGATAAAATTACACTGTTAATACAATTTCTTTGACCACTGAATCAAATTTAAAGCTCCAAGTTCATTTTCAGTGTTGCCAAGCCATAATAAACAACTTTTTCATCAATCATACTATGCTGTGTTACACTGACTCATTGGGGAAATTTTTTAATATGATAACTGAGTTTATAACAACTTGTAATTTTAGTTTTTAAAAATATCACTTTATTAACAAATCAGTGCAAACCATTTCCACCAACTGGTGATGTGATTGCAGAGATATCTTCCACAGAGAAACCAAACCATCAATCGGTTGAAAATTTCTTCCATGACAGATTTAGTACAGTTAGTCCTCATATAGCATGATAGTTGTGTTCCTAGAAACCCTCATGCAATGCAAAATCATGCAATATAAATAACAGGCCATATGGGAAAAATAGGGTTAGGTGCAGACCACCCAAGATTGAACACACATTTGTAATCAAAACATTACCAAACACAATAAATAATCGTAATAAAATACTTATGTATATTTTATATACAGTCGATTCCAGTTATTTGGGACACAGTGAGACTAGTGCATTTTGGCCCGATTAGGCAGCTGCCCCAATTATCCGAAGTTGCACGTAAATAGTTAAAAATACAATGTCCCCCCTTTTACAATTGGTTCACTGTACAATCAAATCACGTTACAATGGAGTCACCATTGTAAAGTACCATTCACTGTATGATGTGTAATAAGCGCCGGTCATTGTGATCATGTTTGTGAATTGAATTTTAATTCAATTAAACAGCGATTCTAATTAGCAAAAATAGGAGTAATATTATCCACAGGCTATAAAAGTAAAGATATATTAAGTACAAATTTACCCTTGATTACCTTACCAATTAAAAAATTAAATGCTATGTGAAATTCGGAAGAATTAATACTTACTGTAATATGTACATACTAACTAAACTAGTTGACATTTCTGTTCACTGTCATTTGTGGGTGGGGGTTAAAATTTAAAACAGTAAAAAGATAAGCAATCAAAACAAAGAACACGGCACACACAAATTGCAAGTAACACGATATGCGCAAGTGAGAACGGAGTAACAAATTACGATAGATTTCACTAACACAAAAGCCCAATAAACAAGTGACTGCTAATCGTAGGGTAATCTTCAGTGTGCTGCGGTCTTCTGCCCCAATTAAACGGCATTTTGTCTCAATTAAGCGAAGTAAACCCTGGCTATTTTCTCGATTGGGTTCTGTTTTTTTAACATTTGCCCCAAATAAACAGCTGTCTCGATTAACCAGTGACCCAAATAACCGGAATCCACTGTATTTTAAAATACTTGCGTAATAAAATATTGCTAATGCTTTTGCTTCTATCGTAAGCAAACTTGTTCTTTGTTTGATTTTCTATCCAAACAGATGACAGCCATTCCATCTCTTCCAATTCTTTGTATCTTGATATAATAGATTTTATTACACTTGTTCCTGCTATGAAAGTTTTTGTTTTTATTTTCTCTGCATTCTTTCTAATTCTCAGTGTTGCCTCATTTAGGCCTGTAGCACATGCAATATCACATGTTCTTTCATTTTGCTCCATAATCCTTACCGATGAAACCCCAGTGTGATTTTGGCCATAAACGCTAATATTAGGCAGCTACAAATTTTCCCCAGTAAGAATTTTTGACCCAGTTCACCTCTGTCTATCCATATTACTTTTCTTTTTCTCTCTGAATCTGTAGTGTCTTCACCAGGATGCTACCTTTTAAGTATTTTACTCATTTTTAGGGAATAAAGCACAATTACAAAATGAGGCGGCACGCTTGATACACAAACAAAGCAGTGCACATGTAGCAACTGAATAAACAACACTATAAAGACACAAACACACTATTAACACCTCACCAGCTCATATTTTACTAAAGCACATTTCTGGAGTTCACTACCATAAAACCTGTGCTTTTTTTTTTGTGATGGTGCAGCATAGTGGCACCTTTATTAAGAGTGACATTTGGATGCAGTGCACTTCGAAATTTGTAATACTCCGTAAATTTTTTTCACGTTTACCTACTATTCAAATAAGCTTAAAATCGTTTAACTAAATTTGCATTTTTTAGTGTCTATTGTTAAGATATTTTCTATATAAAACTGTATAACCATTTCTATAATTCTAAATTACTAAGTAGGAACTCTGTTCAATGAAGTCCTTTTATAAAGAATTATTTTGAATTTCCGTTGAGTGAAGAAAATTTTCATATAGCGAATGGATTGGAAGAGAATTAACTCTGTATGCACTGTTTGCATTTCTGGTCTTCAGGCAAATAGTGCTGCTGAGCAAATTAAGAGAGCTAATGGGATTACCATTCTACAACTTAGTGGCATCTGGTAAAACCTATCCGACAACCTGTCTCACATATGGAGAAGTCATGCTAGTCAAGAGTGAGCAGATCAAGTTGTATTCCCAATGGGCTCTGGCCAACCTTCTACTGCAGTGGTGTCCAACCTTTGCCCGTACAGGGGCCATATTCAAAAAATTAGATTTCTTTAGTGTGTTACATTTTCCATATCTTGTTGCAAGTAAAAGTAAAATTGAAAATTTTATTATGTACAATACACAATTACTGAACAAAACATTTAATGAGAAAATTTATTTGATAATTAACAAATTTTAAAATTCTGTTTTAGTTCACTTTTCTCGTAGGCCGTACGTTGGACACTAATGTGAAACAACCGTAAGCACCCCGTTCGAGAATTAGAAAAATGATTTTCTTTTACCCCGACAAATAATCTGTTGTTTCGCTTAGTGCATTATCCACATTTTCCGAAAATTTTCCCTATCTCTGTTTACTCTTTACTTTACCTGAATATCCGAATGATACCGACATTTTGGACAGTTCCAAAAAAAAAAAAAAAAAAGAAAAAAATTGAAATTTAAGAACTTGTGACAATACTGATGACAAGAGAAGGAAAACAAGGACAACGAAGGTATTAATCCTTCTAAACATGAATTGTTGGCATTTGGTGAAAGTGAAGTTAGAAAATTGTCAATTAGGTTCCAGTTAAATGAAAAAGATGCAATTCGTGTATTTCTGGGATACCTAATTGATAAGGTTTCCGAAGAATTGAAGTATTTGATGAACACTCTGAATACGATACCAATTTCAAGGAGTGAATGTGAACGAGGATTTTCACAAATGAATCTGATCGCCAGCCCAACCAGAGCTTTGTTGATGACAAAAACAGTTTCTTCACTACTGTTTCTTAAAATTGTAGGCCACCCGCTGCAATCCAGCAAAATATGTTGATTCGTGGTTGCTTTGGAAACGTCATTCAGCAACCGACACACAAAGAGGAAGAAAAGAAGTCGGCATAGGTTGTCGGATGAGAGCTTAATAAAAATTTGGAATATTCTACAAAAACTTTATGAAATTATTTTTACTTATTTTACTTACACTTTACTTATTTTTTTATATACTTGAATAATAAATTTATGATTAATAAACTGTGTTAATATACTTAATTTCTTGTTCTTATTCTAAAAAAAAAAAAATTACTACTAAAGTAACAATATCGGGGGGGGGGATTACAGTACTTTTCATATCCTTTTAATTTTCAATTTTTCCTGATAGCAAAGAATGAGTACCAGCACCTATTTTTTTTACAAAAAAAGCACTGCATAAAACAATAAAAACAATTTCCAGTTGTGTTTCTAGTAGTGGAATCTGTTATAGACTGGTAGCAAACTCGATCTAATTGCATTTGTGATAATACCAATAGCTTGAATTGTTTTGTTTTTTACATTATTATGGTGAAATGTGTTTCCCCTTCACTGGTATAAAAAACAAAAATATATTTTCAGACTCTTCTCTTCATTCCTATCGTGTTGCATTCAGTTGGGGTGATTCCGCATTGGACTGCCATTTGTTGTAAACACAAAGGCGAATCGTGGATAAGCGAATTCGGTTCGGGTTATATACGACATCATTCCCCTATTTATAAATTGTGTATGATCGAATTCGTGTAATGTAAACACATGTTATACGAGGACTGACTGTATTAGATTATTTCACCTCATTGTTCAGAGCAGCGGTTCCCAAACTACAGAGATTTATAGACCCCTTCAAAAATCAAAACAAGTTTGCAGATTCATGTATATGCTTATGTGTGCATGTATATATACAGGGTGTCTCAAAAATACCCAGCATAACTTCAGGAATGAGTTCCTCATATGTAGACAATAAAAATATTTTATATCAACATAGTTCCGGAAATGCTTGGTTTCCGAGTTTTAAAGGTCTGTCTATGACACTTACTGTTCACATCACCTTATAGTAATTGTTCAAAATGTCCACCTTCTGCCTGAATACAGGCCTCACATCGACGTCTCATGGACTTAAGAAGATGATGCCAGATTCCTGGCATGTTTTGTATTGTCTCACAACCTGCCACAACTCGATTGCAGAGAGTTTCCACATCAGCTACCAGAGTCAAATACACCAATGACTTTAAATGGCCCCACAAGAAGAAATCTAGTGGGTTTAAATCAGTTGAGCGTGGAGGCCAGGCAGTTAGTCCACCTCTACCTATCCACTGACCAGGAAACCTTCGATTGCGGGCTAGGTGGCTGAAATGTGTGCGAGTGCCATAGTGCAAGAAGTGTGCTTGTTGACAAATGATCAGTGGCATGTCGTCCAAGAAATCAGGCATTGTTGTTTTCCAGAAAGTTTCTGTACGCCTGTCCTGTAAGTTTGTTTGGAAGTACATGGGGCCCAAATAACTTATCACCAAAAACACCCGCCCAGATGTTAAGGCTGAACCACTGTTGGTGATGTGATGGAAGAATTGCATGTGGGTTTTCCTCAGCCCATACATGCTGATTGTGAAAGTTTTGGATTCCGTCTCATGTGAACTGGTCTTCATCTGTGAATATCACTACGGCAGGAAAGTGGGTTGTACCAAGAACCACTGGCAAAACATTACTCGCACAGGGTAATCTGCTGGTAACAAGGCCTGTACCCGTTGCAGATGGTAAGGATACAGTTGGTGTTCTCGCAACACTCTCCAAATAGTCGAATGTTGAACAGCCAGTTGCATTGCTATTCTGCATGTGCTGATTCCAGGAGTGGCATGCACAACATCCAAAATCTCCCCTTCTACTTCAGGAGTTGTAGATCTTGGTCGTCCTCTTTCGGCAGCACAAGGTGTAAAGGTCCCATGTTCACAAAGGCAGTGATGGATACCTTCAAACGTTTTCCTGTCTGGACATCTTCGTTCTGGGAACCTTCTGTAGTACAAACGATGAGCCTCCAGAGCATTGCCGTCAGCCAAACCGTACATAAAGTGCATATCCACTTGCTCCTGATTTGAGTACATGGTCGGAATGGAAAACCACCAGATTCTGTCAGTACCTTGTGATGAAGAAAATCACCTGCGGGAGATAAGACATTCCGGTTAATAACTCGGGAACCAAGCATTTCCAGAACTATGTTGATATAAAATATTTTTATTGTCTACATATGAGGAACTCATTCCTGAAATCATACTGTGTATTTTTGAGACATCCTGTATAAGTATGAACACTGGATTTTCTGAAAAAAAATTCAAAGTTTTATATGTGAAACAACTTAACTTTACTCTTATTTTTATACAGATATATAAGAACTTAATTCATCATCAATTTGCTATACACAGAATGAATAATTTGAAATATGTGTACAATTGTGTATATTAATCGTATCGAAAATAAGTAATGTTCTATAATGAAATCCGTTGCGATTCTATCAATATGTTTTTTAAGAAAATAATAGGCTGGGGCATTGATATGATGAAGTGTTATCAGAAATTTGCATGTCAAGTTTGCACTGACATGCAAATTTCAGGTCATATACAGAAAATCAGGAATAGAAAATCACCCGGCCTGCACTTAATGGAGTCAGAGATCATTAAGAAATTCGTGGAGGTCGGCATGTGTTTGCCTGATACTGAAAAATCCTACTAAACAACAAACTCTTCCAGAATCATACTGTCCCATAGCCCTTCTCTCAGTAATTAGCAAGATATTTGAACAACTTCTATGCCAAAGGATCGAGCACCTCTATAATACAACTGGTCTCTCTCTTCTGACAACCAATTCGGCTTCAAGCAGGGTAGATTCGCCATCGACACCCTAGATAGTATCGTCACTGCAGCTCACACCTGCACCCAGAAATATATCTTATCATCTCAATTGATTTCGCCAGGGCATTTGACACCTTATGGCGGCCGAGTGTCCTGGGCAGACTTAAGGTGTCAAATTTGTCTACCAACCAGGTAATAAAGTAATACCTCTCCCAAAGAAGCATCATGTTTAGAGCACCCTACTGCCATGTCACCAGGCAAGTATTTAGAGGCTGCCCATAAGGCTCCATTCTCGGCCCCTTGCTATGGAGCCTCATTCTGGATGACTTCCTTAACCAAGACCTTGGTAATGTCAGAGCCCAAGCCTATGCCCTGGTCCTAATGCTGGCCGCTGACAGAGCAGGGCCCAACTGGAAGTGTCTGGGCACTGCACTCTGCAAAATTGGATTACCCACCATAATCTATATGTATCACCATCCAAAACATGCTCCATACTGCTGAAGGGTAACCTCCAACTGACCCGAGCCCCCACAAATGAAAATCCAGAGTAGGACAATAAAACTAGCAGCACAACTGAAGTACTTGAGACTATCTCGACAGGAGCTTATTATTCCAACCCCAACATCAGACAGAAGGTAATGGGCTACTGTGCCCTAATTGCAAGAGTCACCCGTGAGGACTCAAGAAAAGAACTCTCAGCCTCTTCTACAAGGCATATACATACAGCGCTCTAAGCGCTGTAGTATGAGTATGTCAGTACAGTAGTCAACTGAAGAAAATTTGAAACCAACACCGCTCAGTTGTGCTCACCGTCTCTCGGGCACGCTGTACTGTTAGTATGCGCGCTCTCGGAGTTTTGATGGGAGCCCTCCCCCGGAGGTTGTCCGGTGCGCCATGTTGTACCACCTGGCAAAAGACAAATTTGTCACCTTCCTAAACTTCACCACCGATCCGACTAACAACCGCTCTGTGGAGAGGCAACAACTTGCTACCTTTCTTCAACAGATCTGGCAACAATGATGAACAGCCACAGATAAAGCAACCATAACCAAAAAATTCATTCTGGACATCCTACCCAAAGTCACCAACTTGGTTCCTCCCAGGTCTCCTGAAAACCTATCTGCTGACTGGACACGGTGCCATCAGGGGAAAATTTATAACCAGGGCCTCACTGACAACCCATTCTGTTCCTGTGGCCAACTTGAATCATAGGAGCATCTGATGTACCAGTGCCCATTATATGAGGATCTTTGGTGCATTCTGATATCAAAAATTCAATTCATTCTGGGAACAACATCTGGAATCAGTGGAAACCTATGCTGCATTTTCCAAATTTCCCCAAGACCTCTTTGGAAGGCATAGGACTCTCCCACCACCACAGAACCTACCTCATTTAGGCCTTCCACCTTCTTGGATGGCACCTGTTCCGGGTCTGTAACACCATAGGGCAAGAACTATGACCTTCAGCTCCGCTGCCAATGCCACCAGGCGGTCTGAATAGGGTGCTCTTACCCAACTCACTTTATCTCCTTATCCCTTGGCAGGGGGAGATGGTTCCCTGTCCCCCCACTTCTTTTCCCTCTGGTGGGGCATGGGCATGCCCACTGATTCCTGGGGTTGTCTTCTCTACTGACCCCATACTTGTCTTTCCCCCCAGCCTTCACTCTCCCCTCCCTCTCTATCTTCAATACTAGCATCCAACATATGTCAAAATTTACTGAGCCCAACACCCAAAATTTTAATCTTAAACCATAACTTATGTATCTATATTCCTTTCAGCCAACACCAATCCTAGTGTTTTTTTTTTTTTTTTTTTTGTTTTTTTAGGTCCTAGCCACTGAAATCTCAGGAAACTAAGTGGCAGGACCTGCCAGAGTAATATCTAATACTGATGTACCTGACCTGCCTCCCACGGGCATAGTGTGGCAAATGGTGGGCCCAACGGCTAAAAGGTCAGGTGAACATTTGTACAAACACTACACTCTACAATATCCGTACACTTTTAAATCTCTGGCCTCTACAGTGTTCTGTATCACACCACAATATATGCTACATGGGGATAGGGGAAACCCCTAGTGCTGTTAGACCCCAAATACACTATAAATTCCATCCGCAATAATGGCTCTCCTGAAACAACAAATTGGCTGGACACGATGAACAAAATTCTGGATGATTTGATTTACCAAGATGATGATGATGCCCTAAACACTGACTTCCATAATCAAGTCACTATCAACAATCAAAACTTCCAACCTACTACTATTGAAGATCCTTTTACTGAAGAGAAAGTGGCCATGGTCTTGAGTAGAATTGGAGAAACATCCTTCCACTTTGAAGCCTAGCAACAGACTGATTTAAAATACAAATTCCAAGTGTATTAATTCTCATCAAGGAGCCTTCTTGTAACTTATTTAATGCATATAACATGAAATTTCTGATCAAATGACAATGACACTCCTAGACAATGGGTGTTCGGAAATATCATGCATGCTGTAAAGAAGCTGATTAAAAACTAAATAAATAAAAAAAGGAAATAATAAATGCATTATGTAGGTAAAAAAAGGCTTATGTTCAACTTACGACGTGGTCGTTGGAACAGAACTCCATCGTAAGCTGAGGAGCAACTTACGACAGAGTTCTGATGCATGGAATGATCAGAAATTATAAGGTAACATGGATACCTAAAGAAGTAAACTAGTTCGCAATCGCATCACTAAGGGAATTAACGAAGCTAAGGCAGATCGTGAGATGTCGTTTGCTTATGTTAAAACTAGAAGGAAAGTGATGAACAACACTGGCCCACTAGATACGAATGACATAATTATTAATAATCCTGTTCAGGTTGCTGACAAAATAAATATTTTTAGTGACAAATGGGCCTGGAGTACTGGGGTCCATAGTTTAACAAATAGATATTTATTTACAGTATACCCAGTATAAAATAAAATAAAATAAAATATTTCAGTAGCTTTCGGAACTCGTGTCCCTTTATCACTGACAAATTTGAATACATTACAAGCAAAGTGTGGCACGTTACTCATTCGTCATTGTTGTGGCACGGACGTGTGCTGCCTTGCGCCAGTGATCATCCATCAATAAAACGGTTGTCTCCAGGATTGGATGTATACGCATGCCTTTCTGGCGATTTAATGCCTTAGGGTTGTTCATTATGTTTAGTGACTCTAGCCATAGGCGGTGGCGAAAGTGTCGCGTGTGGTCCACTATCTCAAAGTCGCGCTTGGGGTCAAGATCGTGGTTGGTAGCCCAAAAATGTTCTGCAAGCGCGGACTGGTCAGTTTCGGCAAGCCGGATTGCTCTGTCGTGTTCCGTGAGGCAATCCTGGAGACGTCTGGATGTCTCACCTACGTAGCAACTGTTACAGGCCCTACAGGTGATACGGTACACTACATTGCTGCGTAAGACAGGTGTGACAGGGGTCTTCACACTGGAGACAAGTGAACGTAGGTTCCTACCTGGTAATTGTACACATTTGATGTTGTAACTTCTCAGGATCTTCGAGATACGTCCTGACACTCCTGGATAGTACGGAATGTAGGAATAAATATTTTTCATCTACATTTTTAGGCATGATAACACCATAAATATGCAAGTTATAACTGGAAGCTAAGTGACTTTCTTATAACTGAGAAGTGGAAGAGAAATTACTGACACTGAATATAAATGAGGTACCTGAAGCATGATGGAATCTATCCAGTTATATTAAAAGAAGTAGGCAAATCATCGGCCATAATTATGAAAGCCTTGAATTCAGGGGAAATGCCTATAGACTGGAGATATACAAATGTGTCTCCTATTCACAAAGGGGATCAAAGGACAGACAGCAATTATAGACTATGCTCCCTTGCGTGGTCCTTTTGCCTCCACTCCCCGGGCAGGAGAGGACCCTGGGTTCTTCTCCCCCTTGCCACCTTTCTTTTCCCTCTGGTGGGGCTTGAGCCCGATACACTGACATAAGTTTAAAATCTGTTCCAGAAGAAAGTATTGCAGAATCATCTTAACTGTAATGAGATCATAGCGAAATCACAGAATGAGTTTGTTGGAGGAGGCATCCTGTTTCAACCAATCTGATTAACTACTGTGATATAGTAAAAAAAAAAAAAAAGAAAATGGATGAAAATAATAATTTTGGCATTATAAATATAGATTGCAGTCAATTTTTTGGCACTGTACAAATTGGAGCAATTTGACATTAAGAGCAAGTTACTGCTATGGATAAAGAGATGGCAGAAGAGAGAGGATGGTTATAAATAGACACTGCTCTCCTTGCACAAATGCTATTAATGGAGTCCCTCAGGACTTAGGAACCCTTACTGTTTACAGTATTTATTAATGATAGTGATGAAGGCAAATCAAGCTTATTTAAGTTTGCAAATGATATAAAGGTTAGCAGGGTGGTTAATGATAGGAATCAAGGTGTACTACTACAGCATGACCTAGATTAATTAGGCAGATAAGCTGAGAAGTGGCAATCGATGTTTAACATTGATAAATGCATATAGGGCAGTAATCCCAGAACAGCATATCATTTAGGTGGTATCACACTCATGGTGGCAAAGAATGAGCAAAACTATGGGTAATTATTTGGTCTCAGCTGTGCAGACAGGCTGCTAGAACAGCTCCTGGGGTTCTGTCAATGATATACAGCAGGGGTGGCCAACTTAATTTGTGGTGTGATCTACTTTTTTCCTTCAAAATGTGCCATGATCTACCATCTCAAAAACTTCATTGCACAAGATTAAAAAAGTTAATCAACACATATTGAAAAATGTTGTTTATAAATTTTAAAATTCAATACAATTCAGAATTCTTATTTGAAATTCATACGTATTTAAAATTTTAATTTATGCGAAGTTTGTGTCTTCGTGTCATCTGCCAAGCTTTCAAAATCGGGGATATACTGTGATAAGGCCAACCTTAAAGAACCTTCTGTATGCAAGTCCGTAACAGCACAGTGATTCTTCGTCTTTGTTTGTTTCACATATGAAAAGGCCGATTCACATAGATATGTGGAACCAAAACAGGAATTTAAAAGTTCACTCCTTTTTTTTTTTTACATCCGGGTACTTTTCTCGGAAAACATATTTCCAAAACTTTTTCTGATGATCTGGCTTTTAGGAAGATATTGTTTCGCAATGTAATAATTTCATTTTCAAGTAATAGTCTCTCCATGTGAAAAATCTCAGTGATTTTTTCTGCAATTTGTTTCATATCTAAGTCGACATTAAATGGATAAGAAATATATTGAACAATGTCTGCAAATGTTTTAAAATCACTGAATCTGGCTTCAAAGTTGTCGACAACATTCTCAAATTCAGAAACATATTTCTCACTATTAAATTCAAAAGCAAGATAATTTGCAAATGATCTTGCATATTTGCAAAATGGTTGATTTTTTTATCTTTGAGATCCTTAGCCATTGCCAAAAATTGATATTTATATGCAGAAATACTACATGTCACCCACATTTTTATTTTTTCCTTGTAATTCCAAATTCAGATCACTTAATTTACTGGTAAAATCTGCCAAAAAAAGCCAGATCACTCAACCACTCCGTATCTTGTAGCTGCTGATAACCAGCTCCCCTTTGATCAACAAATTTTTTAATTTCAGTCAGCAAATTTCAAAATCTCTGTAGAAACTTACTCTGACTCAGCTACCTCACATCTGTGTGTAATATCAGATCTGGTTCAATACACACAGATGTGAGGTTGCATCAAGTTGCATTTTGAAAAGTCTCCTTTGAACAGATTGTCCTCTAATGGAATTCATGATTTCGAAAGCTATGCCCATAACACTTTTAGTATTTAATCTTTTGCTGGCTAACACGTGTTGGTGGATGATACAGTGGTAACTCAAAAAATCTGGGAATTCATCATCCTTTTGGCACAATGCGATGAATCCATTAAGATGCCCAGTCATTGTTTTAGCTCCATCTGTTGTTATTGATAAGAGCTTAAATAGTGGTCATTTAATTTTTTCAATAAAATTGTTTGAATGAGTTGAAGATATCAAGACCTCTAGTTCTTTCTTTTAACGAAACCATACCCAGCAGTTCTTCTCTAGTGGCAGAATCATCGAAAACCATATGAATAAAAACGAGCAACTAAGCTATATCACTGACATCTGTAGATTCATCCAGTTGTAAAGGACACACAATTAGCAATATCAGCATGCAATTGTTCGCTCACATTTTTACTAATTTTTTAGATGTGTTGCATCACAGTATTTCGAGATAATTGTAGATCTTGAAGGGCACTTTTAATTTCATTTTTGTTCTTAAAATTTTGAAAAAGAGAATCTGTTATTTCTAAAAATGCATCTTTGATGAATTGACCATCAGAAAATGGTTTGCATTTTTTTGCAAGAAGATGACTCATTTTGAATGATGCTACAGTTATTGCTTTAGATTGACTCAAGTTAATAGCGTAGCTAAATTTTACAGTACTCACCTTTTGTATAATCTGCAGTTGATGCTTAGGATAGGATGGATACTAATATGAGTTTAAAATTGGGATTAGTATGGATAAATTTAATTTTGAAACAGAGTTAAAATATGCCCAAGGAAATAGAAGTGCACATCTTCATCCTTGGTTGTCATAGAATTTAAGGTTGAAAATAATTGAAACTATATCTGTAAACCGAGGAGGCCAATAGCCGTAACAAATTGGCTTTTGTTGTTAACATCTTCAGTTGGCGACAGTGAGAAGAAAGTGAAAATGTGCATATTTAAGGACTCTATGTTCCCGTGATGCTCTTTGATACGTGTGGGAATCTCAGGTGCATGAGATTCTAAACCGGAGAGAGGTTATGGGGTAATTTGGCATTTATGTTAAAATTAGAATGATGGCAAAACCATTCTATAATGAGAGCTTTGTACTGAAAAATTTTAAAACTAGATTTCAATTTAATAATGGGGATGGCTGAATCAACTATAAAGGGGTGGGATTGTACATGTAATGTGAGTTCTGTGTTTGACTGTCCTGTTCTAAAGCTTTTGTAATGATAATACACTCG
Source organism: Mastigoproctus giganteus (assembly GCF_048544385.1). Lineage (NCBI taxonomy): Eukaryota > Metazoa > Arthropoda > Arachnida > Uropygi > Thelyphonidae > Mastigoproctus > Mastigoproctus giganteus. Next base: position 201,155,039 of record NC_143578.1, on the reverse strand, counting down.
TTTATTTGATGTTGTTGAGGAGCCGTATTTAGAGGTGGTGCTACCAATGTAGCATACATTGCAGTTTTGTTGGCATTTGATTAAATAAACAATATTATTCATGTCACAGATTTGATATTTATGTGTATCTTTATATGAATTAAAAATTGATCCCAGTTTATTATATGCTGAAAATGTAAGAGCGACAAATACTCAACGGAATTGTCTGGCAAGATTACTGTGGTAGTAGTAGTGGCATGTGATGCAAGAAAGCAAGTGTATGAGCTTATGCAGCATCAGCCAAAAAAAAAAAAAAAAAAAATCACACCATTCCTTCCAAATGCCTGTCCAGTTCCTCCATAAATTTATTTAACCTATCAACTTCCACAACGACAGATGGAAGTTTGTTCCAGCAATTAGCCACCCGCTGGCTAAAGGCAAATTTCCGCACATCTATTCTACACCTGTCCTTTCTTAATTTGAATTTATGCCCCCTTAGGTTCGTAATCTGAACAAGTGGAAGGATCCCATCAAAATTCAGCGTGCTCAACCCATTCAAGGCCATTCATGGTAAGGAAGAACAGTACGTATGTTACTGCATATAATGTGTTTGGATGGTTTTTTGATATTATTTTGGGTGGTGGAAATAGTTTGTTGAATTAATTGAAAAGGATATTTCCTTGATATAAATTTTTCTGTAAGGTATTGAAGTTCGTTGGATAGGTCATTTTGTGTGGAACTGTATTTGATAGCGTTATAAATTTGGTTATAGAGGACGGCTTTTTTTATACTAAGTGGATGGTGTGACTCAAAATGTATTTTCCAGTATGGGCGTTTATCCTGAAAATTCTAGTTCCGAGTTTGGTGTCCATTTTGTATATGGTAAGGTTGAGGAAATTAATTTGTCTGTTTTCTTCTATTTCAAGAGTATATTTTAATCTGTCGTGTATTGAATTAAATTTAATGAAAAGGTTATCAATTATGGTTTTGTTCCCTATTATAAGGATGTCATCTGCATATCGTGCATATAATTTGATCTCTGAAGGGAAAGGTTGTAATATTTGATTCTCTATGGAGGCTAAGTAAATTTCGGATGGGGTCTGAAATTCCCAATCCCATGGGTAAACTGAATATCTGTTGGTATATCTGATTGTGGAACCGGAAATATCTGGCATCTAATAGAAGTAATGTGAGTTCTAGTATACTATTGATTGAGAGAGAGGTGCGATTGGTTAAGGTCCTGTCTTCCATTAGGAAATTTCGTAAGGCTTGTAAATTGGATGGCAGGTGTGCGTTGGTGTATAAAGAGACTATATCGAAAGATGCTAAAATGTCTTTGTTGGAGATTGTAATGGAACTTATTTTTTCAAATGCTTGGATGGTGTTATTAACTTTATATTTTGAAAATCTTGTAAGGTGGGAAATGATCTTTAGTAGAAAGGAAGATAAGTTGGCGAAAGCTGATTTGTTGAAGGAGATTACTGGTCTTAATGGATGGATGGTTGGGTTTGTGTAGTTTGGTGATACAAACATGTGCGGAAGGATGTTATTTCGTATACCGATTTGTTGCAAAGCATGTAGGTTGATTTCTTTATTTGCTCTTAATTTCCTTAGAATGGTATCAAGTTTATTTTTGTGTCTGGAAATATTGTATGTATTATCAGGTTTGTATGTATCTTGGTCAGAGAGGATTTGTTTCATTTTATCAATATATGTACTTTTATTTAAGATCACTATGGTATCGCCTTTATCGGCTTTCTGTATGGCTGTTAATTGTTGTTTATTTATATTAGATTGGGGTTGAAATTTTGAATTAAGAATGGAGTTGGCTTGATGTATTATCTGCCATTTTTCAGGGTGGTTTTCCAATTTGGTCTGAAGTTCTATGATACATTCTTTAGAGGGATAATGGTTGTCTTTTATAGAGAATTTAAAACCGTATTCAAGGCCAGCAAGTTCAGTGGTGGTGAGAGGTAGTGAAGAAATGTTTACAGTAGAAATTTTTGAAAGAGAGTGAGTTTTCTGTGTAAGGATATTTCATTTTCTAATGTGCCTCTGTTCAACGTCATTAACAGCGGCTTTAATACGTATATCATTATATGTGGTGAATTCTATCCAGGTCTGGGTTGTCATGTCTCTTTTAAGACTAAATCTTAAATGGTGTATTTGGGATAGCAGTTGATGTTTTTTGTTGTATCTTTTGCGTAATTCTTTCCGTATGTTAATACAGGTCTGGTGAATAATGAATATGGATTTAGATTATCATTCATAGTTTACGAAATATAAGGGCGGCAAATCTTACCATTTTTTTGGTCGCTAGAGTTTTCATAGAGACCCCCCCTATACAAGACCGAATTTAAAGACGTATTCACATCAAAATGATATGTTTTACTCTTTTTCGTAGTATTCATTTTAAATCAAAAGTTATTAAATTAACATACAGTACTGTCCAGTTATTAAATCAGCAAAAGCAATGCTTACCGATTAAAACACTTTAAGTTGCGCGAAACAGAAAAATATTCTGTCTGAACAGCTAACTTAGGATAATTGATGAAGAGGATTCCTGAATGAGGAAGTTGTTTCCAAAATAATCGGACAAACACACCACCATTTATTGCTCTTGTTTGGTTATATCCTTATAAGAATCAGTTTTGAATGCCTTTGTGATATTTCTCTAAAGCTATTTCTGGATCCAGGTCACGACCATAAAACAATAAAAACAATTTTCACTTTCCAGTTTATTGGGCTTTTCTGTTTGTGCAATCTAATTATAAAAGGGTAGTAAACTCAATCTTATTGCATTTGCAATAATACCGACAGCTGGAATTCTGTGGTATTTTACGTTATTATGGTGAAATGTGTTTCTCCTTCAATGCAATCTTCAATCATGCCAAAAAAAAAACAAAAATAAATTTTTAAACTCTGCTCTTCATTCCTATTTTTGAAGCTTCGTAAAAAAAAAAAAAAATAAATTAATGCACAGGTAGTGAAACTCACTGTGCAATATAAAATTTTGGTAGTATACCTGACCGTGCAAATCAAGGGATGACTATATTTAAAATTTGTCGTGGTTGACCGAAATTAAAGTTGCAATCGACTCATTGGCCACCACTGATATACAGGAACTTTTCTAGCAAGGAAAAGGTGATTATTTCACTTTATAAGGCAATGATTAGGTCGTGTCATATATATGTTTAACCTCATTTTAAGAAAGATAAGAATCTCTTGGAACAGGTGCAGAGAAGAGCAACCAGACTGGTGAAAAACAATGGAATATTATCATCACAAAATACTTCAGTTCTGCAATTTCAAGAAGACTCTTTCTCAGATAATACACACACGGGAACATAAAATGAAAAAGAATGGCTGCAGGATAGATGTGCAAAAGTTTGCTTTCAGCCAGAGAGTACTGATTGTTACCAGGTAGTGGATGACTGTCATCATCCAGTACAACATCACCACCAGCACTTTGCTTAATACATGGCTGGATCAGCTAGAAAAAACTTCGCAAAAAGATCTAAACCATGTAATTTGCTTGTTCACATAACTAACTAGTATAACATGGCACCCATCAGAAAACTAAATTCTGTAGAGAAAATCTTCATTTTCATACACTCTTACAGGAATGCAGGCACAGATCAAATGTCTTTGCTTCAAATCCCTTACTTGTAGTAGGTGATTCACCTGCATAATAAGCAAAAAAAAAAAAAAAAAAAAAAACACTGCTGGCTTTTCCTGAATAACCATGACTTTATCAAACACTACCCCAACATTCACATTGTCTGTGGAGGTCCAATTTGTTTTTTTATGCTAGCACAAAATTGAATCCATTTGCCTAAACTTCATATATACATCATATGATGACAAAATAACTGATCTACAATTTCCTCAGTGCACTGCTTTTCATGTTCTTCTGGAATTTCAGCATATGTTTTCTATTTGCTCTCACAATTCCACAAGTACCAGTTGTTTATCACTAAGATTTTAGAACATTGCAATCATCAGTAAAAAAATAAATGCTCTTTTCCTAAGTTAAGGTTCCATTAGTAAAATTACCACACAAGTGGACTGATCCAAATTTTCATGCCAATGAATTTCTGTAACAGAACCTATGTATATAATTAAAGTCCATGTCCATACTGGAGAGTGTTCATTTTAGAGAGGTTATTTAACATGTAATTTCTAATACTTGTGTCTCTTGACCTTATATTTTGTTCAAACTGAAATCAGGTGGCAATATATGTTAGAAGAGTTAAGGTTATCCTTGCACATACAGGTTTATTCTCTTGATGCAAACTTAAAAAACACATATATATGTACTACACACACACAGTTTCAAGAAGACTTTATATGTAAGTTTTATGATTACTAATTATTTGTTCCCTTAAGCAGCTCTACATGAAGCTATTTCCTTTTGCCACACATGTGTATATTCTGAAACTCATTTTAGCACCCTCCACATAATAGACTTTCTCCAAAGACCAAAAATGCATTCTCCCTTTCAGCAAAATTGGTATTTTGGAACAGAAGAAGACAAATAAGGCTAAACTGAAGGCATAAAGATGATGTTTCACCTAGAAATTGCCTGATTTTGATATTTGAGAATAGAAGGAAGTCCATCTGACTTCCTTCTGTTTGGAAGAACTTCTTTGGAAGAAGTTCTATAGTGTAAGTTAAAGGTACTAAAATCCATATCAGTAAATGCTTCCACTCATGCATAGAAGAAAATGACTTCATATAGAGCTGCCCAGTTTAAAAGGGACAAAAGCAATAACTGGCAAGTTCAATTTTAATTTACTTCTATTAAAATAGTAACACTGACTATTTTAATAGTTTTTCATCAATGTTTCTCTAGTTTTACTTTTTACACATCTACAATGTCTTATAAATAGCTTTAAAGCAGTCTTAATTGGATCTTTAGAAATTAATCTTCTAGAGTAATTGGAATTAACAAAGTAAGATTTTTAACTAACAATAACCTAATAAATAGAGCATTTTGTTGTGTTTATGCTTTTATTAATCTCAACACTAGAACAAGAATAATTAAATAAGGCTTCTACTCTTTTCTGACTGATTATAAATAATTTCAAAACTCCCGATTTGAGAAAGTATTCAAAACATTTTCTTTAATCCTGAATAGGAGTCATTGTGTTAGATGTGACTCAGACATGTGTTTAAAACTATAATTTATAAACTGCAACATTACAAAAGAAATAAGTAGAACAGCAACTCAATACCTGGTACTCCTAACAAGGGTGGATTGTCTGCATCCCCAATTACCACAACAGGCTGTGGGCGCCTTTCCTTTGATCTCTTGGGTTTGGGAGTCTCAGGTTCTTCCATGTTAACTGAAAAAATTAACATGTCTATTAATACATATATTTCAAGTTCTTATTATGTAAGATATTAAAATTCCTATAACATAAATATATACACTGAGTGGCCAGTTTATTAGATATGCCCCCATCATCTAAAGACCTGATTGCCACAACCGTGTCGTGTCTGCATCAGGCCAGATAACCAGGTGCATGTGTGAATGCATACATCTGCAATTCAGTGAGAGAATGGACCAACAGTGTTCTCAGTTACTAGGTCTGTAACTGCTGGACAGACCAGTACAAATATTATGAATACTGTAACCTTGCTGGGGATTTACACATAAAAATTCTAAAGTAGGGTTGGCAACCTTTTCCACCATATGGACTAATTAAAAAATAAATAAACATGGCCTCGAGATTGTGACCTATTACAATACGTATATATATTTTTTTACAAGTACATCTGTTAAATAAATTACACTGGTTGTAAAAATTATAATTTTTTATAATAAAAAAACACGAGCTAAGTATATTAGTAATGGCCACATGGTCCAAAGAAGCCTATGGCTTATGCTGCACCAGCCAAAAAATAAATAATTAATTTAATTTAATTAAATAAAATAATAATAAGAAGAAAATTTGAAAAAAAAAATAAATAAATTAATAGGAGAAAAGGAAACAGATAACCTATGTGATTCTCTCCTCCAGTAGGTAATTATCCAGCTGACCTTTGAATTTCCTCAAACTGTCATCCTCTACCACCCGTGTAGGTAACTTATTCCAGTAATTTATAAATCACTGGCTAAAATAAAACTTCCTGCAATACAGTCTAAACATCTCTCCCCTTAGCTTGAAATTATGGCCCCTAGTTTTAGAATCATTTATCACCATTAAAATTTTGTCCTCATTCATTTTACTTATACCTCTCAGGGCCTTAAACACCTTAATGAAGTTGCCTCTAAGGTGCCTAGTTTCCAAACTCTGAAAACTACATATTCAAAATATTTCCTCATATGAATGTCCTTTTGCCTATATCACCAGGTGAGTTACCTGTCTTTGGACCCTTTCAAGAAGAACAATGTCTTTCTTTAGGTGCAGTCTCCATACTTGAACACAATATTCTAAGTATGGTCTAACAATAGCCCTATATAATGGGATTATGACATCCTTATCTCTACTAGCAATTGATAAATCATCGATAGGACACAATAGCCCTTCCTTGCAACTTGTCTACAATGTTTGGAGAACATGTTGATTGTATCATAACACCCAAGTCCCTTTCATCCACTACTAGCTTTAGTTCAACTCTGCCAAATGTATAAAATATTTTGGAGTGACTATTCCCCAGGAGCAATACCTTACACTTTGCTGGATTAAAGCATAGCTGCCATTTTTCTGATCGTCCCTGAAGTCTATCTAGATCACTCTGAAGAAGCCCTGCTTGGAGGTAATCATTCATTAATTACTCTATCAATCTTTACATCATCTGCAAATTTAGACATCACATCCTCTATCCCTTAATCGATGTCATTTATGAAAATCAAAAACAACAGTAGTCCTAATACTGATCCTTAAGGAACCCCACGTCTAACATCAACCCAATCAGAGGAAAAATCATTTATCATAACCCTCTGCCTCCTGCCCTGAAGCCATCCAGCTATTCATCTAAGGATTTTCCCTATGATTCCAACCTGTTCCAGCTTATAAAGTAACTGCTCATGTGGGACTGAGTCAAATGTTTTCTTGAAATTGAAATAATAAATATTGAAATTATTCCCTAAGTCCAGCTCTTGAGCGACTCTGTCAAAATAGCTAACCAGATTAATTAAACATGAGTTTCCCTTTACAAAACCATGCTGAGTATCCTTCAGAATTCCATTTCTATCTAAATGATCCTGAATTCCACCCCTGATCACTGCTTCCATGATTTTCCCCTATTACTAAAGTTAGACTGACCGAGCAGTAATTTCCCACTTCACAAGATCTTAGAACCACCCTTAATGTATTGGAGATACATTGGCACTTTTCCAATCCAAACAGAATCACAACCAAGTCAGTGATGCTCTCATAATTAGCCTCAATGGTTCAATGCACTCACTGCTGCCTCCCTTAAGATTATAGGGCATATGCCATTAACCCCAGGAGCCTTACTGGCCTGTAGGCTCTAAAGTTTTTTTTCATTTTATAAACATATGAAATTTCAATGTCATTAGATAAATTATAGAATGTCTTAAAATACCATGTGATTAGGCTAAGTTTCAATAGCAAAAGCTTAATTTACGGTACTCACCTTGGATGATCTGCAGTTGTTATTTGGGTGAATGACTAATTTTCTTGGGTTTGGGTAATTTAAAGTTAAATAGATTGATTTGTAAGTTTACGGATGATGAAAATAAATTAATTAAAAACGGAATTAAAATATGCGCAAGGAAGCAGAAATGCACAACTCCATCCCTGGTTGTCAGGGAGAATTAATTAATTAAGAACTCTAAAATATGTGAAACAGATGAGGCCAATAGTCATAACGGTAGACTTTTGTTTTGTCTTCAGTTGGCAAAGTTAGTGGAGAGAGAACACGTGCTGTATTTAAAGGAATTTCTATGTTCCTGTGATGCACTTTGCGACATGTGGAAATCTCAAATGTGTGAAATTCCAAACCGGGGAAAGGTTGGAGGGTAGTTTTGCATTTATGATGTTTAACTTAGAGTGGTGACGGAACCATTCTATAATGAGGGCTTCTTATTGGAGAATTTTGTAACTGGTTTTTAGTTTTACTATGGTAATGTCTGAATCAACTGGGAGGGGGGGGGGGTTGTGGGAATGTACGTGTAATGTGAGCTCAGTGCTGGACTGTCCTGTTCTGAAACTGTTATAGTGATAATATGCCTGTGTATTAGAGGTTTTAGTGGAACCGAATTTAGTTGTAGTACTTCCAATATAGCAAGCATTGCAATTTTTTTGGCATTTAATCAAATATATAATATCAAATTTCCAACACGCGTGCATACTACCACTTTAATAGTTTCAAAACTAATTCAGCAAGTACAGAACTAACACAACACGTCCAATCTCAAAATCACAACCCACTCATCGATTCAGCCATCACAGTAATTAAATTAAATTCTAGCTACAAAATCCTTGAAAACGAAGCCCTCGTTATCGAATGGTCTAAGCGCCATACATCGCTCAACGTGTTAAACAAAAAGATTCCCGCCAATTTCTCCCCCATTCGGAATTTAGCATGTATTAAGTTTCCACGTGCACTGAAATGCATTTCGGGAACCCAACCCGTATATAACACAAGCGCGCTCTCTTCCCCCCCCCCCACTACAGCTAACTGAAGACGAGGAATCTCGGAAGACGCTCGTGCGCGATTATTAGCTTCTAATTTTTCTCTTCATTTAATTTAATTAGGCAACCATAGAATGGAAGGTGCACTTTCCTTTCTTAAAAATTTTATAGCCCATAACTTAATTTTAAACCCATAACCCCTGTAAGGTATTAGAATCCTAGAACCACTATGTATGTGGTAAAACACTCCACCAGCTAAGCGGATTACTATGAGGTGAGTGCTGAAAATTAAGCTAAGCTATATATACAATCTAGTTATTACATTACAGCACATAAGGACTCCTTAAAAATCAAGAGTCAAATATACAATGTTGTTCATGTCACTTGTCGAGTACTTATGTGTTTTTTTGTATGCATTGAACAATGATCCAAGTTTATTATATGCGGAAAATATAAGTGTAATGTCTGTGCCCGCGAACACTCAGCGGAATTGTCCCACGAGACCACTATGGTAGGGGAGGATACGTGTTTCCTTTTGTGATGTGTTTAATTGAATTATTGGTTGTTTTTTGCAATGGAAATAATGTGTTGAATTAAATGGAGTGGGTAGTCCCTAGCCATGAACTTTTTCGTGAGGTATTGTAGCTCAGTAAATAAGTCGTCCTGCAAAGTGCTGTATTTTATGGCGTTATGGATTTGGTTGAAAAGAACAGCTTTTTTTGTGTGCTAAGTGGGTGGTGTGATGCAAAGTGTAGGTATTTCCCTGTGTGTGTTTTTCCTAAAGATCTTGGTTCCCAGTCTGGTGCCTGTTTTGTATATAGTAAGGTTGAGAAAGTTGATTTGTTTATTAACTTCTGTTTCAAGTGTGTATTTCAATCTATCATGTATTAAGTTGAATTTAGTAAAAAGATTGTCAGTTGTGATTCTATTTCCAATTATAACTATATCGTCTGCGTATCGTATATATAGTTTTATCCCTGAAGGGTAAGGTTGTAGAATTTGGTTTTCTATTGTTGCTAAATAAATCTCAGATAAAGGAGTGGAAATACCTAGACCCATGGGTAGGCCAAGTGTTTGTTGGAATATTTGGTTATGGAACCTGAAGTGTCTGGCATCTAGTAGTAATGAGGTAAGTTCTAGGATATTGTTGATAGAGAGAGGTACGGTTGATTAAAGTGTTGTCTGTCATCAGGTATTCAAAGTAAGGCTTGTAATGTAAATGGTATATGTATGTTTGTGTATAATGATACTACGTGAAAAGACGCTAAGATGTCTTCATCGGAGATTATGGTGGTGGTGCTTATTATTTCGAATGCTTGATTGGTGTTGCTGATTTTAAATTCAGAGAATCTTGTGGGGGGGGATATAATTTTTACTAAAAAAAGTGGATAAACTGGCGAAAGCAGATTTACTAAAGGAAATTATTGGTCTTAGGGGATGGCCAGGTTTGTGTAATTTGGTAATACCAAACATGTGTGGGTGAACATTGTTACGTATGCCGATCTGTTGTAGAGTGTGAAGGTTAATTTCTTTGTTTGATCTGAGTCTCCTTAGGATTACATCGAGTTTATTTTTGAGTTTTTAGGTGTCTTGGTCGGAGAGGATCTGTTCCATTTTATTTATGTAGGTGCTTTTGTCTAGGATTACGATTGTGTCGCCTTTGTCCACTTTTTGTATAATGATATCAGGGATGTTACTTAATTTATGTATGTCAAGTAGCTGTTGTTTTTTTATGTTGGGTTGAGAGGTAAGTTTTGAATTAATTACTGCGTTGGTTTGGTGTATGATACGCCACTTATCGGGGTGATGTTCTAGTTTTGTTTGTAGTTCTATGATACAATCTTTTATGGGGTAACAATGGGCTCTTATGGTGAAATTAAACCAGTGTTCCAATCCTGCGAGTTCAGTGGTAGTAAAGGTTTTTGAAGAAATATTAACGGTAGAGATTTGTGGGGGGTTTTTTGTGTAAGCGTAATCCATTTCTTAGTGTGCCTTTGTTCTACGTCTTGGAGGGCTGCATTAATGCGTATGTTGTTGAGGTCGGTGAATTCTATCCAATTTCGGGTTGGCATCTCTTTTTTAAAATTAAATCTTAATCGATGTATTTGGTGTAATAGTTAGTATTTTTTATTAAACCTTTTACGTAGTTCTTCTTGTATAATAGCAATAGAAGTTTGGTGTATGATGTGCGGGTATTGTTTGCAAACGTTTTTAGGAAAAATGTGAGCGAATTTTGGAATTAGGTTGTGATTAAGGCATTTCTGTAGAAATGAAATATGCAGTTTGTTAGTAAAATACTTAAGTATTTTTGAAAGATGTCTTTTTATCTGGCACGTTCAAAGGCATCAAGGACAAGATTAGCTAGGCAGTGCAGATAAGGTGTATTTATGATCGTTAAAAATATCTTATGAATTGACATTAGATAAATTATAGAATGTCATTTCTATAATTTCATTTCAATAGCAAAAAGTATCATTTCAATAGCAAAAGCTTAATTTACGGTACTCACCTTGGACGATCTGCAGTTGTTATTTGGGTGAATGACTAAATTTTCTTGGGTTTGGGTAATTTAAAGTTAAATAGATTGATTGGTAATGAGATGAGAATAAATTAATTAAAAACGGAATTAAAATATGCACAAGGAAGCAGAAGTGCACAACTCCGTCCCTGGTTGTCATGGAGAATTAATTAATTAAGAACTCTAAAATATGTGAAACAGACGAGGCCAATAGTCATAACAGTAGACTTTCGTTTTATTAAAAACGTCTATATATAGTATAACACATAAGTACTTGACAAGTGACATGAACAACATTATATATTTGATTAAATGCCAACAAAATTGCAATGCTTGCTATATTGGAAGTGCTACAACCAAATTCGGTTCCACTAAAACCTCTAATACATGGGCATATTATCACTATAATAGTTTCAGAACAGGACAATCCAGCACAGAGCTCACATTACACGTACATTCCCACAACCACACCCCCCTAATTGATTCAGCCATTACCATAGTAAAACTAAAAACCAGTTACAAAATTCTCCAATACGAAGCCCTCATTATAGAATGGTTCCGTCACCACTCTAAGTTAAACATCATAAATGCAAAACTACCCTCCAACCTTTCCCCGGTTTGGAATATCACACATTTGAGCCGCATGTCACAAAGTGCATCACAGGAACATAGAAATTCCTTTAAATATAGCACGCATTCTCTCTCCACTAACTTTGCCAACTGAAGATGTTTTTAACAAAATGAAAGTCTACCGTTATGACTATTGGCCTCATCTGTTTCACATATTTTAGAGTTCTTAATTAATTAATTCTCCATGACAAGAAGGGACGGAGTTGTGCACTTCTGCTTCCTTGCGCATATTTTAATTCCATTTTTAATTAATTTATTCTCATCCCGTAAACTTACCAATCAATCTATTTAACTTTAAATTACCCAAACCCAAGAAAATTTAGTCATTCACTCAAATAACAACTGTAGATTGTCCAAGGTGAGTACGGTAAATTAAGCTTTTCCTATTGAAACTTAATTTCAATGTCATGAATTACATTTTTTTTCAACTTCACTCCCATAATTTCCCATTGACCCAAAGGGTTTTTCTTCTGTAAATATTGATGCAAAGTAACTGTTGAGTTTTATTATTATTAGCCATACAATGCAAGGAAGTCGTGAGGCTTTTGCTGCACCAGCCAATTTCTGAGTTATCCTGAGGGAGGGAGGGAGGGAGGGAGGGAGAGAGAGAGAGAGAGAGAGAGAGAGAGAGAGAGAGAGATGATATCCAGCTAAGGACCATGGGTGTGCCAAGCCCATACTCACCAGATGTGAGCCCCTGGGGATACTTGAGCTGGGGGCATCTAATACTATCCCAAGTCCATTACACAAGGGTCCGATCTGGTTTGGCCTTCTTCTTCTTTGCATTTATATATGTGAATAATTCCTTATCCCAACTCTTTGCTCTCTTTGCCAGTGATTTCTCATACTCTGCCATTGCCAGCCTAACTTTTTATGTGGCATTATTACAGATCAATTTGTAGCTGTTATAGGCTTCAGTACTTTTTATTGCTTTGTGACTTTTCCATGCCATCTCTTTCTGCTCAAGTAATCTCGCAACCTCCTTATTCATCCAACTTGGAATCTTTCTCATGGAGTATTTTTTTTAATGGTATATAAGCATTCAAGCTTCTGTGATTAATGTTTTAAAAGTATACCATAATTCAATTGTATTTGTTCTCTGTGCAATATCTACCCAGTTAACAGAGGCTATGTAGCACCTTAAGCCATTGTAATTTCGTTTCCTTTAATATAACTCATTCCTTTACTACTACTCCCCCCCCCTCTCTCTCTCTCTCTCTCTCTCTTCATTGTCCGCCATAGAACTCGATGATCACTTCCTGCTTCTGGTTCCTGTACTGTCAGCCCTATTATGTCATCTAGTTTGTCATCTAGTTTCTTTTAATAAGGTTGCTTCGCTCCTCTCAGACTTGTGTCACGTGAACCTGAATTTTACATTTATTTTAATTTTTTTAGTTGGGGGAACCCTCCACATCCCTTTCTAATAATCAAAAGATGTATTATATTATTTTATTATACTAAAAACAAATTAATAACAAAACCATCATTTATATATTTGATTATAAACAACACTTCTTGTACAATTTTTTTGATTCATTTTCTGTTAATACAAAAAGATTTTAAGCTGCCTTCACTCTGCTTCATCCAACATACAATTGTCCAAGAGAAAAACATGATTTTAAGTCAACACCAGCCTTAGATAATGTTTGATCTTGACTTTTGTTTATTGTCATACTGAAAGCCAATTTCACAAGAAATCGTGAAAAATGAAGTTATATTCCCCTTCGTTTGAATACATATGAATCCGTGGAATATATATGTTCAATCCAGCTCTATCACCTGTGACGTGTTCACAAACCAAACGTTTCTTCCTTACATAGTCTTGTACCATTGCAAATTCTATTTTTTATATATGTTTTTTAAAATCATAACAATTGCATTTACCTTTAATAGTAATTTATGCAGAGGTAAACCTGAAGGCTGCAGAGAATAAAGTGCTTTGGGTGTTACAGAGTTGTATTCTTCAGCATTACAACTATCTGGCATAATCTGGTCTGATGAAAAGATTTCATCAGACCAACGGATAAAATTTTTTCATTTATTTGTTAGGGCTAAAATTGCACATTTTCGTATCTGTAAAAATTAAAAGCACTATTTTCCAAAATATTCTTTTATAAAATTTAAAGACTAAAAAATTAAGAGTTCGTAAAAGTTAATGTATCTATCCTTCTTATTGCACTGTCTATACAGCAGGCCCCCGTTATAACACAGTTCGCTTTACACTGATTCGCTATAACGCTGTCACAGATCACTATAACGCTCTTTTACAGATTGCATTTTTAACGAAATCATTTCATTTGATGGAGTCGATAGCTTGAAAATGAATAGTAAAACAGCATTAAAACGTTTCCCATGCAGATTTGAGAAATCTTCCCACGCTGGGTGAAACTTTCTCGCACGCTAATTTAATTTCAGTACAGTGACTTGATCTAGTTCCGAGATCAACATTTTAAAAAATTATCAAGTATATTGCTTGTAATATTTGCGTTATATGCATTTATCCAAAGTCTAGTCATCACTCAGTACAGTATTAGACATGGTGCGTAACGGACAGTTTACTCGAACGTTGTATCATAATTAATGCAACCAACTCAGTTACATTTTCGAAGAGCTAATAATGGCCAATAAGAATGAAAAAGAAACAATGGGCGCAGTACGAAGACTATAAATGTAAGAAAAAGACTGAATTTGAAAATTAAATTAGACATTTTGAAGCGAATCGATTCCAGTCAACAACAAGTGGATATGTGCCATAATTTAGACATTGTAACTTTAACTGTAAGAACAATTATAAAAAAAAATAAAGAATTAATTTTAGCAGCGGGATAGATAGCTGGTCCACTGCAAGCAACTAGGACTAGGGTGGCTATTAGGATTGAAATGGAAAGACTAACTAATTTTATTGAAGATAATATTCCAATGCAGAATTCAGTTAAGTTAAATATTTAAAAAAAAAAAAAAAAAAGAGAGAGAGAGAGAAAAGCGAATATGATGATCTGAAGAAAACTCGCCTAAAAAAAAAAAAAAAAAAAAAAATTTGGAACCATTGTAAGGGCTGGTTGAATAGATTTAAAATCCAGGGAGAAGCCACTAGTGCAGATCAAGGAGTCAAAACTGTCAAAAAAGAATTTGTTATAATTATTGAAGAGGGGTATTATACTTAAGTCCTGCTTCATAGATGAAGCAGGACTTAAGTGGAAATGAATGCCTAAAAGAAGTTTCGTATTGAAAGAAGAAAAAACATGCCAAGTTCCAAAGCGGCGAAGGATCGGTTGACTTTACTGTTGGGTGGTAACGCTGCAGGGGATTTAAAATTAATACCCCCTTTTAGTTTATTTGGAAGAGGGCCAAAGTTCAACCCAAAATCGACACATTTTTCTTGATTAAATTCATCAATTAAATTAAATCAATTAAAATTTGTAAAATAAGTATCTAATACAGAATATTTTATATGTACAAATATTTGAATATTAAATATTTTGACTGACATTTGTGCATTTTAACACTACCGTTTATTATTGATTAGGAAATATCCTATGGCACCGACCGCAACTCACAAATACAATTATCAGCATTAAGCGGGGGTCACCTGTATATAAAAGCATCTTAGAGACAGACCTGACGATCACTTTGTTGTAGTATGACACAATAGCAGTTAGCCCCACCTTGTGGAAAGCAAAAAGTCTACACATGAAAATCCAAAATATTCTTTTATATATAGATGAGCTTTTTTTTTATTATTTTTTTTATTTTTTATTTATTTTTTTATTTTTTATTTATTTTTAATTTTTTTTGGCTAGTCTACCAAAAGCCTCAGACTTCTTTGCATCATATGGCTAATAGTAAAGAAGTGAAAGAACAAGCATTAAAAGCAAGTAGAATATCACTGAGACAAGGTGGTGTGAAAAAAAAAAATTAGGAAAATCCATCCATTAGGAGCTGAGTTATTACATGCTGATGGATGGACAGACAGACAGGCACTGTGAAGACAGGTGCATTATGCACATATGCTAACATGCCTATATACTCCCAGGGGCTCACATCTGGTGAGTATGGGTTTGGCACACCCAGGACATCATCATTCTTCACTTTCTTGGTGATTCCCTTCTACTTATCTCTCTATCTGGGTAATTTAAAATTTTTTTTTTTTATTTTTTTTTCTGGTGCAGCGTAAGCCTCAGGCTTCCTTGCACCATATGGCTAATAATAATAATAAAAAGAATGAAAAAACATTGATAGGATGGATAAATCATAGGTACACAAAACTGGATATGCATAGGCAAATGAAATAGAGGAAAACCAGGTTAAAGATGGAGAGCTGATATATCCTAAAACCAACAATCAGTATGAATAACAGGAAAAGAAGAAAAAAAATGAGGAGTCAAAGGGACTTATTCTCCACTGTAAACCTGAAGAGTTCATAATTATGTGCATTACTCTTCCCTTGAGGATCCAACCCTCTAAATTGAATCTCTGCATTAAATAGTCATATTAAATTTAGAGAAAATCACACTAAGATGTATTAGTGAAATCTCTGTGTTAATCCCAATGTCTATGTTAAATAGTTTCACTAGAAACTGCCTGAACTGAAAACTCAACCAGTGAAAACAATACAGAAAAGGAATTCCGGAATGTGATCCACATACTAATGACATACATCTTATTTTCAGATGTTCCACTTATGCCAGTAGCCGTTTCCCCTTTCGCTCTATCAATATCAATGGTCAAAGCATACTTTATGCTATACTGTGAATAACAATATCATTAGAAGAGCAACAATGTGAAAATTATGCAGAAATTATTCAATAATTTTAACACTTTACACTAAACAGCCTGCCGAGTTAATAACAGTTAATTTAGATCAATTGTAAATGTAGAGATTTCTATATTACCATATCGTCCAACTTTTAAATACTGTAAAATCTAAAACTTTCAAGAGGTCCACTTTTCCAGATAGCACTGGAAGTGTTCTGCAACATCTCTTCAAACTTAGTAATAATAATTGATACATCGTACAATGGCTTCCATGGCTGAGTAGTCAGGAACAGGAGTGCAGTAGCACGCTGTTTAATTAGACTAGTGGTTCAAGCCCCTGACTGCTAAATACGGTCGATCTGCCATCCCACATGGGGCCAGTGTGGCAGATTATGGTCCATTTCCCTCAACATGAGTTGTTGAGAAGGCTTCCATCCTACAGTAGGCTCATAATGGCTGCACTTTACTTTTTCTTTTTTTTATACACAATGGAAAAGTTATGTCATTATAAAATGAAATAAACTACATTTTAAAATGGTTTGTTTTGTTTAGATCAGTGGCATACCTTTTTTTGGTGAAGAATCCAATTTTTAAACTAGCTGAGTTTTATCAGCTCAGAATCCTCACTGAACAATGTAGTGAATGAGAGATAGCTGGCTAAAGTTCCAATTATAGTCTACAGAAAGTCCAACATCGACAAATTTCACCTAGCTTATCAACAATCTTTTTTTTTTTTTTTTTTATTTGGGATTACCATAAAAAAATAAATAAATAAAAAGAAAAATTACTGTAATTACAACAAAAAACACAGTTAGGTTATAAATTAAAACAAAACAATTGAAGTAATAGTCTTACATCTGTTATGCTGAACGAAATTAACTGCCATATTACTGGGAACAAAGGAAGTTCCACTTTCCTTCTTTGTCATCCGCTCACGGAGCAGCTGTTGCTTTGCTTCTTCTGTGGACTCAATATTACGGATCCGTTCCCTACAAAATTATTCAAGATTAAAAATTAAAAGACCATCACAGCAACATATCTGTTCAACCGTTTTAAGTTAACTATAGATGCAACTGTAACATAGTTCTGTAATTTACACTTCAGGAGAGGAATGTACACATACCCTGTCAACATACCATGTGAATAATACACTTTTTATTACACTGCGAAGTCAGCAGAAAGCAGACCTCACTCCACAGTGTAATAAGGCATGAGATTAATGAAATTGAACTTTCAGAGGATTATTATTTATTAGAAAACTTTCATTACTAAAGGTGAATAAGACTCCTGGAGCTGATGGAATATACCCAGCAATTTAGAGGGTGGTGGTGAGAGAGTATGTTGCTGTTATTAGGAGCATTAGCAACTAAGGCCATATTGCTCCGGGATATGCGGTGGTCATTCCCTGACCTTTCCGCATCTTCCATATTTGGTGGTAATGGGCTCGAACCCCAGTCTAATCAAGAAGCGTGTGCTACGCACTGCTGCTCCTTCACACCTGGCTACGGAGGCACCGTGAGAGAGTATACTGAACCAATTGAGATTAATTATGAGAGCATCACTGATGTCTCCCGGAGTCTAGCAGACATTCTCTTGGATTGGAAAGGTGACGATGTGTCACATGCATAAATATGATTCTAAAAGTGATGAGAGTACCAACCAGCCAATCTGACTTTAGTGATAGAGAAAATCATGGAAGCAATGATCAAGTATAGGGACATTTAGAAGTGGAATTCGGAAGGAAACAGTTTTTTTTTAATGAAAACCCCAAACACGAGAGGTATTAGAACCTATAGTATAAGTACCGTGTTTGGGTTGGAGGTTGGAAAGACGAAGGAAGATATTTGTTGACATTAGACTTGAACTTCTGTAATTTTCAGGAAATACGTATGAAGGAAGATTGTTCCAGAAAACAGCAGTTGAATGAATAAACGAGAAAGTTGAAAAGTTGGTTCTGTGAGTTTGAAGTTGGACAGAAAATGGATGTTGACTGGTGGCGGCACATATTTGGACTGTTTTGAAAGAAAGAGTGGGAATTATAGAAGCCAATTCAGAAGAACAGTGCCCATGGAAGTATCTATAGAAAGGGCATGCAGCAGAAACAGTACGTCTCTGAGACAGCGAGTGGAGAGACTTTGTTAGAGAGGAGTCATTAATTAACCTAACTGTCCTCTTCTGAATGGAATCTAGAAGAGAGATTTTGGGGGCACCGCCCCAGATGTGGGAACAATATTCCATGGTAAGGCAGATTTGCGATTTGTACAGAGTGAACACCTGTTTGGAAGAAAAGTAACGCCGAGAGCGAAAGAGAAAACCAAGTTTTTTAGATGCAGAGGAAGTAATATTTGTAATGTGCTTGTGCCAAGAGAGATTAGAAGTCAGGGTAATCCCCAAAAAAGAGATATATCATTTTGCCTAGAAATCGGAGTGCCACTTTCAAAAAAGAACTTGTTAAAATTATTGAAGAGGGGTATTATGTGTTATACTTCTCAACAAGTTTTTAACATAGATGAAGCAGGACTTAAGTGTACACGAATGCCTAAAAGAAGTTTCATATTGAAAGAAGCAAAAACATGCCAGGTATGTTTTTTTCTGATAACGTAAGCATAGGAGCAGAAGAATCCTTTTTGCAAGATATAAGACAAGACTCAGTTTTAGAAGGATTGAAATCAACTAAGTTGTCGTTGCCCCACTGGAGAATTACCTGGAGATCAACATTTAAGGAATTGATAGAGGATATTCAAGAAGTTGAAGCTGATTGAGCAGGGCAAGGTTTCTCAAAATGGAAAGGGGAATGCAATGTGATATCATCGGCAAAACTATAGTTAGGATTTCCAGTCAAAGGAAGGAGGTCATTAATAAACAAGAGGAAAAGAGTGGAGGAAAGAACTGAATCTTGGGGAACACCAGCATTAGTGGAGAAGTTAGAAGATAGAGAACCATTTACCATCACACTCAGTGAGCGATAAGAGAGAAAACTGGATAACCAATTACAAAAAACAGTTGGCAAACCATAAGATGGAAGCGTGTTTAGAAGACCTTTATGCCACACATGATCGAAAACCTTTGAGATGTCAGGAGCAACTGTTTGTGTTTCACCAAACTTTTCCATTCAATTTGTCCATAAATGGGTAACATAAGCAAGAATATCACCAGTGGATTGACATTCACGGAATCCTTACTGACAATTATTGATCAGACGGAAGGTTTCTAGGTAGTTTAAGAGTAGGCAGTTAATCGATTTCTCCATTACTTTAGAAAGAGTAGAGGTAATTGCAATGTGATGATAATTGGATGGGAGTGATTTGTCACCCTTTTTACGAACTGGCTGGATATAAGCAAATTTCCAAGCAGAAGGAAAAACACCTTTGAATAAAAAAGTGAAAAAAGTTGGCAAAGAACAGGAGTAAGTTCAGGAGCACAGGTTTTGAGAACAAGTGGAGAAATACCATCAAGACCTGGAGCTTTCTTAGCATCAAGATTCATCAAAATCCATCTGACATCCTTTTGACGGAAGACCACAGGAGGCATTGAATGGAGCATGTTGGGAATGGTGGGAGATGTTTTACCAAGATCATGAATACATGAGTTGGAAGAAAAATGGGATGCTAGCAGGTCAGCTTTATCCTTGGCTGAAGTGACAACAGAAACATCTGGTTTTGACAGACGTGGGAGCAGAGATGGGCAAAATTTTTTGCCAATAGCTTTGGCAAGAGACCAGAATGCTTGGCTACCATTAGGGCAAGAAGCAAGTTTTCTACTCTTAACCTGCTCAAAATCTAGTTTGAACTAATTAATAACTGCTATAGAATTGTTGTGAGCTTTGGTGTAGGCAGTAAATGAAACTGAAGAATTGTAAACAAGCCAATTATGATATCCAACATTCTTCTCTTGAACAGCCTTAGCGCATTTATTGGAAAATCAAGGTTTAGATAAAGGACAAGATTTTAAAATGGAGTGTTGAATAAAGGATTCCATTCCTACAAGAATAATTTCACTGACATGACCTGAGCAAACGTTGATATCAGAAGTTTTGAAACAGTAAACCGACCAAGGAAAAGAAGAAAATAAATCTCGCAGGTCATCCCATTTTGCATTCTTGTAATGCCAAACAATAAGAGGTTGGGAATAGCCATGAGATAAAGGCTTCATTGGAGAAGAGACAATCACCAAGTTGTGATCTGAGGTGCCTAAAGGACCACTCACTTCAACCATACTTAGAAGGGTTGTTTGTGAGGAAAATGATCAAGTGTATTGGCTGTATGGTTAGGATTGTCTGGTATTCTTGCAGGTAAATGAACAATCTGTGCAAGGTCATTAGTAATTGCAAAAGCATCTCGACATCTCAGCATGTCAACCAGCTGGGTCGGTGTGACTAGAAAATGGAAGCCAGCTGGAGTTGTTGTGAACATTAAAATCACCAAGGAAAATTACCTCACTGTTAGGAAAGTTGGACTGGAGAAAGTCAAGTTGCAAAGAGAGGAAGTCAAAGAGCTTCAAGTGATTAGTGGAATTGGGAGAACAGTAGAGACAACAGATGAATTTGACACAATGAGGTAGAGAGATTTTAAGCCAGAGAAGATTCCAAGTTACCAAGTCTCTGACAAGAAATATTGGAACGGACATATGCACAAGTACAACCTTTGAGGCGAAAGGAATCATACAGCAAATAATTTGGGCAACTAAGATGAGCAGTAGTTGAATCAATCGATAACTGAGATTTTTTCATAAAAAGTACGTGGGGTTTGGCAGACTGCAAGTGTAAATGGACATCGTTGAGATTAGTATGATTCGGTAAAGAAGAAATCATGTGTAGTCAACCTGGTTAGCTAATTTGAGTTGCTCATAAACAACTTCAGCATTGTTTACCTAGATATCAGCAAAGCATTTGAATTAGTCTTGCATGAGAAGTTACTGCATAAGCTGGAATATGCAGGAATCACAGAAAAATCCCTAGATGGATCGCCACATGGCTGCAGGGTAGGAGACAGAGTGTTATGATTAATGGTTACTCTTCACATTGAACTAATGTAAGAGGTGAGGTTCCCAAGGATTGGTATACTAGGACTACTACTGTTTTTGATTTTCTTAAATTACAATGACAAAGGAATGCAGGTATGATGTCAAAATTGGTAGAGTAATTAATGATCAGCACCAAGCAATGCTTCTTCAGGATAACTCAAAATAGGCTTCAGGAATGGTCAGAAAATTGGCAGCCTTGTTTTAATGCAGCAAAATGCAAGGTCTTACACCTGGGGAACAGCAATCCCAAAATAAATTACACACTTGGTGGGTTGAATTATGAACAGTAGAGGAAGAGGTGCATTTGAGAATTATGATATGGTGAGCCATAAAGTTCTCTGAGCAGTGTAGACTGGTGACAAGTAAGACTCATGGTGTCCTATCAATGATTTATTGAATCTTTATTGTGGTAATGGGGAGATCATTATCCCGCCATATAAGGCAAGTGTAAGACTGCACTTGGAATATGCTGATTAAGTGTGGAAATCACACCTAAAACAGGCAATAAACTTTTGAAAGGGTCCAAGGTTTGGGTGGGGTGCTCATATGAGGAAAGACTTCAAATATGTGGGTTACAGAGCTTGGTAACTAAACACCTTAGAGGAGACCTATATGGGAGTATAAGGCTCTGAGAGGAGAAAGTAAAATGAATGAGGGTGAAATGTTCACTGCTATAAATGATTCCAGAGCTAGGGGTCATAAATTCAAATTATGGGAAAAGAGGGTTAAACTGGATTTCAGGAAGTTTCCTTTTAGCGAGTTGTTAATTACTGGAATAAGTTGCCTTGGTGGTTGAGGCTGGCAGCTTGGGGAAATTCAACAGCTGATAGGTACCTACAGGAGGAGGGAGTTCAATGAGTACTTTATTTTATTTTATTATTTATTTATTAAATTTTTTTGGCTAGTGCTGCAAAGGCCTCAGGCTTCCTTGCACCACACAGATGGTGGGCTGTGCTTGCACAACTGCTGTGAAGATCTATAAGGATTGGCAAACTGATAGAAGAACAAACAACAAATACAATATTAGCATTAGCAGAGGCATATGATGCAAGAAAGTAAGCTTATACAGCATCAGCCAAAAAAAAAAAAAAAAAAAACCCCTTCCCATTTCACCCATCCGGTCACTCCAAATATTTGTCTAGTTCAGCCTTAAATTTATTTAAGCTATCAACTTCCACAACAGCAGATGGAAGTCTGTTCCAGCAATTGACTACCAGCTGGCTAAAGGCAAACTTCCGTACATCTATTCTACAACTGTCTTTCCTCAATTTGAATCTATGCCCCCTCAGGTTCTTAATCTGAGCAAGCAAAAGTATCCCATATAGCATTAGGAAGTTGTTCAGGCCAACATGAGGCTTATAGTCAGGGTACATGGTGTACATGTGAAATATGATGGAATTCAAAGCATCACATTTTTATAATCAAATGCACATGAATTGCAACATATATTTCAGGCTCTGCGATTTAATAAATTAAATAAAATAAATACGTAGTACATTCATAAAAGTACTTGGGATCACATACTGGTATTTATATGGTTTGCGTTATGGCCATAAGATTTCATGGGGCTTTGACTGACCTCGGTATGTGCACAAAACAAGTGGGAACTGGCTCAATCGCTTCGCTTGTGTGTCACAGCTGACTGCAGAATGTCACAGTTTGAACAGAGTGCAAAACATCAAGTTCTTTAAACTTGAGAAAAGTGCTACAGAGGACACTGCAAGCATTACAGAACGTTTGTAGAGATTATGCTTTGAAGAAAACAGCAATTTATGAGTGCTTAACTGGTTTAAAAACAGACAGGAAACACTGGAAGATGAACCTGACAGTGGAAGCCCTTTGACACCATGAAACAATGAAAATGTCGCAAAAGTGAAGGAACTCATGAAAAATGATATGTGAATGGCTGCTGTTGAGATTGCTCATGAAGTTGAACTGTCTGTAGGCTCAGTATACACAATCCTGATGCAAGATTTAGGGATGAATCGCATATGTGCAAAGTTTGTTCCATGCTTGCTGTCAGACAATCAAACAGACTGCAGGAAAGCTACCGTGGGTTATTTGTTTGAAAAATCTATGCAGGATCCACGCTTCCCAAGGAAAATGGTCACTATGAATGAGAGTTGGGTGTTCATCTATGATACTGAGACGAATATGAAACATTACAATGGCACATAAAAATATCCCCACAGCCCAAGAAGTCTCATGCAATGAAATCCGTCAAAAAATCATGCTGATTATTTTTTCAATGAGGACATGGTGCACGAAGAATTTGTGACTGGAGAGAAGTATTACCACTACTTACTATGTTGAGGTTTTCATGTTTGCATGAGAATGTGATGTGAAGACAACCTCAAAAACGGAAGGATGGCTGGATCCTGCAGATGAAAATGTGCCCAGTCACACAGTGATGGCAGTTCAGCAATTTTTGACTGCAAAAAAAAATCAGAGTCATGCAGCAGCCTCTCTACCCCCGGCTGTTCCCTAAACTGAAAATGGGGCTTCGAAATTGCTTCACTACAATGAATGACAAAGAAAATGTCGAGGGGGGGCCCTACGTGAATTTAAAAAAAAAAAAAAACACGATTTTAAAGAAGGTTTCAAAGATTGGAAAGACCAGTGGAGCAAGTGTGTTGTGCAGAAGGAAGGAAGGCACTTTGAATGTGATTAGGAAAGTAAGCCTAACTATTCACTTAAACTTTTATAGTAAAATTCTACAAACTTTTTAAATGTATCTTGTAATATACTGTCTATGCTTTCCTAATGTAATTTTACTTTTTTCTCCTTGGATTTTAATAACAATTGAAATATCACACATAATTATATTTCTGCTGATTAATATAATAAGCAAATAGAAAAAAAATTCATGATTATGTACTTAGTAAACTAATAGCAAAAATCAATGACTTATGTGTAAACAGAGAATATTTTGTTTCTGCACACCCACCACATTGCCCATTCATTCATCCAATCAGCACATGGAAACAAACCAATAGTAGTAGCAAATGATGCAAGAAAAAGCTCATATGGCATCAACAAAAAAAAAAAAAAAAAAAGGAAAAAAAAAAAAAAGAAAGAAAGAAAGAAAAAAGCCAACACTTCCCATTTCTCCAGTCCATCCTATCTACTAGTTTATCTAGTTCTTTCTTGAATTTATTCACCTCTAAAATGCTAGATGGGGGTTTGTTCCAATAATCAACCACCCTCTGGCTGAAGGCAAATTTCCACATATCCAAAATACAACCATCCTTTCTTAATTTGAATTTATGCCCCCCTCACGTGTGTGTGTGTGTGTGTGTGTGTGTGTGTGTGTGTGTGTGTGTGTGTGTGTGTGTGTGTGTGTGTGTGTGTGTGTGTGTGTGTGTGTGTGTGTAGTCTAAGCAAGAGGAAGGATTCCATCAGCATTCAGCTTGCTCAATCCATTCAAAGCCTCAAATATCTCAATCAGATTTCCGTACAGGTGCCTGTTTGTTTGTTATTTGGTTTTTAGGAGCATTAGCAACTAAGGTCATATTGCTCCGGGGATATGCGGTGGTCATTCCCTGACCTTTCTGCATCCTCCGTATTTGGTGGGCATGGGCTCAAACGTCGGTCTAATCAAGAAGCATGTGCTACACAGTGCTGCTCCTGCCCACCTGGCTACGGAGGCATCGCACAGGTGCCTATTCTCCAGGCACTGCAGCTTGCAGAACTGAAGTCTTTCCTAGTAAAAGTACCCTTTTAAAAAGTACCCTCTCACCAATCTTATTGCTCTTCTCTGCACCCATTCCAACAGATTCAATTCCCAGTACAATTCCCACACCCTGCCTAAAATGAGGCTTCCAGATCTGTATGCAGTACTCAAGATGTAGACTACCTATTGCCTTATACAATGGAATAATCGCCTCCTTATCCCTGCTGGCAAAATTCCTGCACAATATTGTCTGGGGCCACCTAGTACAATAAATAAAGAAAAAAATAAAAATACCATAGCTGGATTAAGATGTTGAATAGAAGAACTGAACTTACAGCACCAGCTGGGTGCAGGATAAAATCACTTATGTTCAAGCCTTAGCAGAAGGTCAGTTTGAAATGTCAGCAAGTCTCCTTTCGAAAACAATGAAGCAAATGGCACTGCTGCCACCCACAGTGAACAGGCCAAGAACCAGAGGATAGAAGAATACCTAGATACCAGAAGTAGAACCTTCTTGCACTTAGCAAGAAACTACATAAATACAGAGAAAGAGAGTGCCCAGAAGAAAACCAAGTGGATCTTCGATGAAAACCAAACAGCCTTCCACAGAAGCATCAGCCAAGAGAAGGATGGTAATGGACCACCCAACTAGAAGGCAATCAAGGAGCTCTGGAGCAACCTATGGAGAAGAGAAGTTAGACATAATGCCTAGGTCCACTGAATAGACCTAGAAAGGAAGAAAACGAGATCTCTATCAACTGGATTGCAAATGTATCCATAATTCACAATGGAGATCAAAGGATGAAGTGATAATGCAGACTGTTAGATTGATTTCTGTTCCAGGGAAAATAATCAAGATTCGCTGATTAAAGATAAGGGAGGACCATCAGGACAAAAATGCGGTTATATTGCAGTCACAGCATGGATTTGTTAAAGGGCAATCTTATCTGACCAATCTGATGGAATACTGTGATGTGATAATTAAGGAGTTGGATGCAAAAAATAATTTGACATCACATACTTAGAAATCAGAACAGCTTCGGACAGTTTCATACAAAAGACTGTTGTACAAATTGCAGCAGTGTAGCATTAGAAGCAAATGACTGCTATGGATACAGTGCCTTTATCAATATTTATGAAGGCATATCAGTCTTCATGTTTAAGTTTGTAAAGGTTACGATAGTTGGCAGGGTATTTAATAACAGTAATCAAGGTATGCTACTGCAACAAGACCTATAAAATTTAGGCAGATGGGCTGAGAAGTGGCAACTGACATTTAACATTGACAAATGCAAAGTACTGCATATGTATAGCAGTAGTTGTTGTTATTTGGTTTTTAGGAGCATTAGCAACTAAGGCCATATTGCTCCGGAATATGCGGTGGTCATTCCCTGACCTTTCCGCATCCTCCGTATTTGGTGGTGACGGGCTCGAACCCCGGTTTAATCAAGAAGCGTGTGCTACGCACTGCTGCTCCTTCCCACCTGGCTACTGAGGAGCCCCTGTATAGCAGTAATCCCAGATTAATGTACCAATTGTGTGGTAACACACAGGAATTTTGCCAGCAGGTACAATTCCCATATTATACAAGTACCACATTCAGGTCTGGAAGCCTCTTCTTTTGAAGGGTGTGGATGTTGGAACGGGTGCAGAGAAAAGAAATAAGATTAGTGAGGAAAACAAAAGTGTACTCTTGTCGAGAAAGGTTTCAGTTCTGATACTGCAGCTTCTGGAGACTAGCACCTGCAAGGAGATCTGATTAAGATTTTGATTGGATCAACTAAGCTTGATGCTGATGGAATGCTTCCTCTTGCTCAGACAACACACATAAGGAGGCAAATTTAACACATTGACTGCCAAGCTAGTTTAAGAAAAAAAATTCCCCTGGGCCAAAAAATATTTAGAAAATAATTTGATTAGTAATTCTAAAATAAATATTGAAATGCCAGTGTTATGCAGTTTTTCGCTTAAAATATCAAAAAAAAGATCCTTTTTTTTGTGTGTCGCATATATGTGGCTGATGTGGCTCAGTAGGTTAATTTATTTCTTGAGATGCCGTGTTGGCCACATACGTGTGATGCTATTACGGCATACATATGAAGGTTGTTTGTGATTAGTTTATAAAACATGCGACGCATGCTGCAATAAAACTAATCACAATAAAATAAACTCTCAAATGTCACAATAAGTTTGTCAGTATTGTTAGAGATTTTGTGAAAACAAGTTCATTAGCACACTGTATTATCCCCATTATTATTGTGTTTCTCCGCAAGTTTGTACAAGTGTGTTGTAAAAAACAAAAAAAATCTAAACAGCAATGGCTAAAAGAAGAGGAACTAAGCGAAATTGCTGAAAATCTTAGTAGTAGTTCTGAAGATGAAAAAGATTTCGACCCTGATGATTCGGTAAAAGATCCTGACTGGGATATTTCTTCAAATGAAGGAGATACTGAAATACCGGAAAATATATTGAAGTGCTTCAAGACTTGATGGAAGAAGAAAACATGATGGATGAGCAATTTGAAAATACCAAAGAACCTGAGATTTAAGCAACTGAAACAAATGATGCTATTGAATGGACTGAAGAAGGACACCAAAAAAAATCTTATTTTACAGGCAAATCGGGACTGCAAATAGATGTACCAAGAAAGATTACTCACCTTGAGGTGTTCTCATTATTTTTTGAAGATGAAGTAATAAATCTTATTGTAATGGAAACAAACAGATATGCCGAACAGAAAATTCAGAGTACCCAAGCTTCGTGGCAGAGTCATCTAAAAAAGTGGTTTTCAACAACTTCTGATGAGATGAGAAAGTTTTTCGGACTTCTTATGTGGATGGGACTAGTAAAATTGGGCAGTATTGCATCTTACTGGTCAACCAAACCTATCTATAAAAATAATTTAGTAACAAAAATTATGTCTCGCAACAGATTTGAATTGTTGTTGCACCTCATTCACTTTTCAGACAGTGAAACCGCTATTCCAGGGGAAAGGCTCGGTAAGTTACAATACCTGATAGATGTTTTGCAGCTGAAATGTCAGAAAATATTTTTCCCGGCAAAGATTTTGTCACTGACGAAGCTCTTATTCCTTGGAAGAGCAGGCTGATATTCCAAATAAAGTGCACAGGTATGGAATCAAGCTGTTCAAGTTATGTTCCACTGAAGGAACGTAACTGGTCAAGCAAGATCTATTCAGGTAAATCTGAAAATTATATAAAATCCGTAGGTTTAGCTGCAAAGATCTGCGAAGAGTTATTGCAAGAACTTCTAAATGAAGGTCACACCTTGTACGTGGACAACTTTTATACCAGCTACCATCTGGCGTTATCGTTTCTTCATAAAAAAACTCACGTTGGTACATTACGAACGAATAAAAAATTTATGACCAAAGAAGTCATGTATTCTAAGCTAAATAAAGGGGAGATGATTGCCAAGGAAGTAAAAAAATGGAATTATTGTTCTAAAGTGGCGAGATGCTCAAGATGTGGGACTACTAACAACAAAGCATGCCCCAGAAATGATTGATGGACCCTCCACCAGAAAAGGAAGATGGAAAGAAGCAAAAAAAAAAAAAAAAACACAACACTTCCTGTTCTAGCTTATAATAAGGGCATTGATCTGTCGGATCAAATGGGTTCATATGCCACAACACTAAGAAAGGGGGTAAAGTGGTACCAGAAATTAGCGATAGAAAATATACTCGGAATATTAGCTGTCAATTCGTACGTGGTATTCAAGAGTCTACGTGAAAACAAATAAAAATAAGAAGTTTTCGGGAAGAGATAGTTACGGATTTGCTAAATATAGAACGGAAAAAGAAACATGAAAAGCCAAAATGTGGTAACATTCACATACTAATGACAAAAATCGACGCAAACAACAAGAAACTTAAAAGGATGTGCGTTTTTTGTTACACAAAATTGAAAGAGTTGGAAGGAAGATCAGTTGCTAGCAGAAAGGGGAAAAGAGTTTCGACGTATTGCCCATCAGCCTTTCATATGTTTGAAGTGTTTTGGACAACACCATAAATCAAAATAATTACAATTTTATAATTTTGTAATTATAAAATTTGTAATAAGAAAGAATTTTTAAATAATGACCAGTTATTCACTTATTTTTTCTCATAGTGGCATGCAAATTTCATCACATGTAACACCAGAGGCCACATTTTTCAAAAATAATGTAAATATCCAACAATCGTCAGCGCTATACAGCTGACGCAGCTCCCACTGAAACAATGGGTGTCGGCAATATATGTCCGGTGCGGCAGTCAACGTGTTAAATTGGAAAAGGATAGTTGTAGGACTGATGTGTGAAAATTTGCTTTCAGCCAGAGTGATCAATGAGTGTGCATTTAGTCGATGATGATGAAGAATAAACATTCTTTAACATTTGTAAGTCGTAAATAATTTCTCTATTATTATAATTTGCTTGAATTTACAGGCTACGTTTTCATTTCATTTGATAAATCAATCATTGTTTAAACATAAACTAATTAGCTAACTAATTTCATTATTGAGAATGTAATCCCTATTTTTAACCTTATGTCTATGGGAAATAAATTTCCGCTTAACGAGTTTTTGCTTTACGGCGCGCACTAGGAAAAAATTAACTCAAAGTCGAGAACTACCTGTGTTGTTGGAGGTAATATTTTTCTTTCAAGCAGCTTACGTTATCAATCTTTTCAGTAAACAGTGACTTTTTATGTGCACAAAAAAAACAAAAAAAAAAAAAAAAAAACAGATTTAATAAAACGCAGCCACAGTAAAATTATGGATTCTTTATTTTCAACTGTACTCAGGCACTAAGCATTTTTTGTCTACCACTCTATGCCATTCAAAAGTGATGACACAAGTGATCACCAGTTCACATAGTATAAATTAGCAAGAACAGTTCATACTTAGTTACAGCGGCGCCTCCGTAGCCAGGAGTGGCAGTGCGTAGCACATGCTTCTTGATTAGACTGGGGTTCAAGCCCATGACCATCAAATACGGAGGATGCGGAAAGGTCAGGGAATGACCACTGCATATCCCCGGAGCAATAGGGCCTTAGTTGCTAATGCTCCTAAAAACCAAATAACAAACTTAGTTACAGCAGTTTACAAAAAGCAATAACACAAAAAATAGAAATGTTACCTCCTTTTTTGCATGGATTTCAGGTATTAAACGGTAAATAATATCCCAAGACAAGGAAAGTCTTCCCCCCCTCGCTTTCCCTGCAGCAAAAATGAAACAGCAAAAATCTTCTCTTGTTGTTGTTGTTGTTAGTTTTAAGTAATTGGCAACTTAATTGATTTAGGTGCATTAGCAACATATACACCATTGTACATTATGTGTATACAAGTATGTATTCATGGGCCGATTTGCAAGTTGTGTGGGAAGAGGACTTTAAAAATTCCTATGGTTACAGACAGAAATCGAACCCAGACCTTTCCAAATGAGTGACAAATGGCAAAACCACTTACTGTACTATACTATCACAAAGGATGATAATAAAATCTTGAATTTTTTCATGGTACAATTGCCATTTTTCTCATATTAACTAAATTAACATGTTAGCCATCTACCCACAGAATGCCTACCACAACAAAACTAAAAGATTATTAATATTTAAATGAGAATTATGAAAATTCTACATAGTGTTAACCTGACAGTGGTGGTATACAAATGTATAACAAACATGTTAATGCTACACAGGTAAAAATCTCTTTTCAATTTTAGAAAAGTTTTAGGGTTTCTTGAATTTTGCTTGGAAAGCACTAATAATTCATCCTTTCTGAATAGATTCAATAATTATTATATGTAACTTATTTTTTAATAAAAAATTAAAATACAGTGGATTCTGGTTATTTGGGCCACCAGTTAATCCGGGCAGCCATTTATTTGGGGCAAATTTTTAAAAAAAATCCAATCGAGAAAATAGTCAGGATTTACTTCGCTTAACTGGAACAACATGCCATTTAATCGGGGCAGGAGACCGCAGTACTGGAGATTACCCTACGATTGTCTCCGACCGTACCACGTGGTTCAGTTGGATTTCTGGAGGTCACAACCATTAAACAATAAAAACAATTAGCAGTCACCTGTTTATTGGGCTTTTCTGTTAGTGCAATCTATCATAAACAGATAGTAAACTCAATATTATTGAATTTGCGATAATACCAACAGCTGGAATTCTGTGGGTTATGTGTTCACACTTCCATGGCATCTTCAATCATATAAAAAATTAATTTTCAGAATCTTCTCTTCATTCCCATTTTCAAAGCTTCATAACGTTACTCTGTTCTCACTTGCGGGTATCACGTTACTTGCAATTTGTGTGTGTCATGTTCTTTGTTATTGATTGCTTATCTTTTTTACTGTTTTAAATTTTAACCCCCACCCACAAATGTCAGTGAACAGAAATGGCAACTTTTAAGTATGTACATATTACAGTACATATTGGTGCCTCCGTAGCCAGGTGGGAAGGAGCAGCAGCGTGTAGCACATGCTTCTTGATTAGACCGGGGTTCGAGCCCGTCACCACCAAATACGGAGGATGCGGAAAGGTCGGAGAATGACCACCACATATCCCAGAGCAATATAGCCTTAGTTGCTAATGCTCCTAAAAAAAAAAAAAAAAAAAAAACAGTACATATTAATTATTCTGATTATCACGTATATTCTTCCGATTTTCACATATCATTTAATTGTTTAATTGGTAAGGCAATAAAGGGTAAATTTGTGCTTAATATATCTTTATTTTTATAGTCCGTGGATAATATTCCTCCTATTTTTGCTAATTAGAATCGCTGTTTAATAGAATTAAAATTCAATTCACAAACGTGATCACAATGACCGGTGCTTACTACACATTGTATAGTGAATGGTACTTTACTATGGTGACTCCATCGTAAAGTGATTTGATTGTACAGTGAACCAATTGTACAGTGGGGATCCATTGTATTTTTAACTATTCATGTGAAACTTCGGATAATTGGGGCAGCCGCTTAATTGGGCCAAAATGTATTAGTCCGATGTATCCCAAATAACTGGAATCGACTGTATTTAAAACATGCTAAAAATATACTTTTCATTTTCGAAAAATCAAGAAAGATATATTAATTCTGCTGGAAATTAAAAAAAAAAAAACATTTTAAATATAAACAAGTTTATTAGTCTCGTTCATTTTCCAGTTGCAAAATCCATTAAATACTGTGAAATTTCAAGTGTGTAAATGCACACACATTTCTGCTTATTATGTGTAATCTCACTTCCCAGTAAACATCTTTAGTGGGAGGCAAGAAATATTTACTGGGAAACATCTTTACTTTGTAGTTAAGATACATATTTATTTAATATTGCACATTGTGTTCCTGTCTTTATTTATGCGAGGACAATAACAAATATTTAAAAAAAAATTTCATGCAAGACTCTAGATGTTTATATAACTAGCAAGAGAGGAAAAGCAAAGCAAAGCAACCTTGAGAGGGGAAAATAGTTGCAAAGATGGTCGCACTACACTACACAGGTACACACATTTAATTACTCTATGAATGCTGCAAAAATTTCTCCAGACACCATTTACTGCCACCATTATGGTAAAAGTTTGTCAATATTTAGGAAGGTACAAAATATTCTTTAGCAACACATCTGACCACTCTAGTCTTTTTCTCTCAAAATATTTAGATGGTCACTTTGCATTCAACTTCTGCAACGATGTTCCATTCAGTGATTAAATCTGCGAGAATTCCAAAGCTTCCAAAACTGCCTAACATAAGCCCCACAATATGGCAACCTATTTTTGTCTATATTCAAACTGCAGCTGAGAACCACTCCTTATGGCTGTTGTTGTTGTTGTTGTTGTGTTTTCTGGCGCAAGAGCTACTTAGGCCATATTGCGCCTCTCTCCTTATGGCATTTCACTTGAAATGAACAAAGTGCATTCTGTGGTTCAATTTATATCCATGCACTAGTGCACTATTATAACATCCTCTATATTTAGCATGGTCAATATTTTACATCTAATGTGTTTAGGTTATGGTGTTCCAAAAACTTTTATAGTATAGTGTATGTACAGTACTGGATCAAAGTTGTGATGTCTACAAAAGAGAATCAGGAGCAGCATTAATTCTTGACTGCAATAATAAAACAGATAACATGTCTGCAAAATTTCAAGAAACTTTTTTATTAATTAAGGTGGACTTAGCTAATTAAAAAATGAGAACTGCTTTCTTACTCTATTCCAAGATCAACCTCAGGAATACCAGACAACATCTGATTGGATAACATTTCTTCTGATTTCTTGGAAGATGATCGCCGCAGATGTTCAGGAACCTCAAAAAGAACATCTTCTGGTTTCATTGTACTAGAAGAAACCAAAATAAACAGATAAAGTTAAGCCTAATGGTTTGTACATGTACACAGAAAAATACAAAAGTTTATAATAGGGATTTCAAAGGAACTGCTTTGTTTTATTTAATAATTCATCCGGAAATGTATATATAACCATACATGCACTAATAACTTGCTACCTGATTTGGAATGATATGATACTGTGTTTAAACTACTACTCCAAATCAAGGAACAAATTGTTAATGAGCATGTGGAAAAATTTATAAGTCTGATCACCTACAAGTGTGTCTGGTAATCTACAAGTACACGAGGTATTTAAAAAGCTACAGTGCAACCTCAACGTAATGCAGGTGTCAGGCAACGACTTTAATACCTGTGTTATAGGCAAAATAAATTACCATTTCCTCCCCCCCCAATTTTTTTAACATAAATAAATACTTTATTTACTAATTTTTTATGAGTACACAGATTAAAAGGCAAAGTGTTAAAGGTTATACATTCTACTAATACACAATCCTGTTATGAATTTACATTTTACTCATCTGTTCTGAAGTCATGTAATTTAGTTTGATGGAACTGGTGACAGCAATTTTTCATTACAAAATTTTTAATAGTGGTCAGATGCAATGAAAGAAGATGTTCACTATCACTAAAATTCTAACCACTCCATCACCTCATTAATGTTTTCAAGCACTTTGCTAATTCCTGGCGCTTTTTTCTTAACTAATCTTCCATGTTATCTTCCCCATGTCACTGGCCTTCTGTTTGTCGATTGTCTTCCCACTGCTCACAGAGGCTGTGATTTCTTCCTCACTCAAGTAATTCAGAGCTGGAGCTTCCACAACCACCTCAATACAAGCAAGCCAGATCATTTACTCCAATACTACCACCAAATACATCACAAGCAACCTTTACTTCTTGTTCTGAAAATGCTGCTAATTCAAGGCAAATTGCCTTGAATTAGCAGCATTTTCACAACATTAACCCGAGCCTGGTCCGCCCTGTTTTTGTCTAATTTTTAACCCTAACTCGAAAGTTGCTCCCCCCCGAAGAAAACTAATTTTCATAATTTCTACTCAATTTTCCAAATTGAAACTCTCAATATACATAAACAGAAGTATATTCTTTGATTTCCTACCTTTAGCGCTCAGAAAAAACTATTAATTCACTCTAAAACAGCAAAAATGTACGATCACATTTCAATTTATTAAATTTTGATGTCGGCAAAACAAGATCCAAGCTTTGAAAATAAAACGCATTACTTCATTAGTTCAAAATTCGCATGTCAGCTCGGCGCCTCTGGCTAAAACGAATCAACGCACGCAGAGAGATAATTGACTGGTCAAGCTTACGTCATTAGCGTTACCAAGGTGATCCAAGGAGAAAATGAAACTGTAAACAACTTTCGTGGAAAACAAACAGTTGAGCATCATTATTTGCGAACACTAATTTGCATGGCTCACTCACAACAGTAGCTTTATTGCTTTTCGTAATTGTTGTACGAAAGAATTGCAACGAATTGGTTTTGAAAAACTAAAATATTGCATTTCCTTTCTTCAATATGTATTATCTACTAAAAAAAAAAAATCAAGGAAATTCATCTACTGGAAGCAGAAAGAAAAAAACTGTCGTAAAACTGATCACTACAATGCGCATTTCATAAAAAAAAAAAAAAGTTCGCTTTATTGTAATTGTTTCTAGAGGACTAAATCGGAACAGCAGTTTCATGGATGTATATTTAATCTTCTTACGAAATTTCAAGAAAGTATTTCTATTCGTAGCTGCGTTATAAACTTCGAAAACTGATATCGAAGGAACTTCACATGCATCTCACTGGTGTACAAACGAAAAAAAAAATGCGCAGCTAGTAACAGATTGTGAGAACAATCCGTTACTCGTAGTGAGGGATTGGGAAATTGTAAGTAATTGTTATTGAATACTTCAATATTTCCTTGATATGCATTTGATATCATCAAAAAATTTCCAGAGAAAAATTGAATTTTCATTATCACACAACGCCCGAAAAATTCACCATAAAATGTCATGTGTTTCAATGTTTGAATTCCATTCTGAGCTGCAAATGTAATTTCACTTCTCTTGCACTGACAGAGTAGCCGTTCACCGAATGAAGAAAAACAGGGTTCATTTTCATGAAATTTCCAATTCCTTTCTTTCACTTGGGGGAGGGAGTCCACCCTTTCTAGTCCGACCCTGGAGAGAGAGAGAGAGAGAGAGAGAGAGAGAGAGAGAGAGAGAGAGAGAGAGAGAGAGAGAGAGAGAATAAAAAATACCCTTTTGGTGGGGAGAAGGCCAAGAGATCGTCAAAGGTCCAGAGCGCTAACTTTCATTTATTTTATTTTATTTTATTATATTATTATTATTTTTTTTTTTCTTGTGTTGTTCTAGCAATCCATCCTGGATTGGGGCTTCCCTGGGCCGGGATAGTGCTTCTCCTCTTTTCTCCTTCCCTCTCTTTATCTTATACAATTTTTTCTTTCCTCCCTGGGAACTTTTTTTTTTGGCTGATGCTGCATAAGCTCATACACTTGCTTTCTTGCATCACATGCTACTACTACTACTACTACTACTAGTAGTTCCCCAGGGAGGAGGGCGTGCAGTTAGTAGGGGAGATCTTGCCCTCCTGCTAGGGACGAGTACCTGGAGGCAGTCGTCTAGGTGATCGCTGCTTCCAGGTAGCCAGAATGCCCAAATACAACATCACAATACAGAACACACACATAAGCTCACAAACAGTTTTTCTTTCCTGTCACTTTCTCCAGTGCGGGATGAAAAATTTTTTTCTCTCTCTCTTGCCTTCCTTTTCATCTGTCTTCATCCAACATGGGATATTCCTAAGCGGGATGATTTTTTTTTTTTTTTTTTTCACGACACACACTGGCCTTACCCTGACAATGCGTAAAAACTGAACAGAGCAACGAGGCCGAGATGAACTTTTGTTCTAGGAGCCGCCCATACAAAAACAAAAAATAAATAAAGAAAATAAATAATAATAATAATAAAAAAAAAAAAAACAGCATTGCAGCTCTAAGTCAGCTTCATCCTAGGATGCCGAAACTGCAATTGTTTTAGAGAACAATATTTCGCATTTTTACTTTCTAACATTATGACATCAAAGCGTAACAAGCAAATATCTTCTAACGATACTTTTTGAGCAGCCGTTAGTTGTAATCTGTTAGCTTTGTATTGTTACAGATATTGCAGTTCACAAATATGAACAATACACATTTCAAGAAAGAAAGAAATTCATAGCGGATGATTTTGTTTTTCTTTCTTTTGATGCACCAGTTTCGAAGTTTAGAAGTTTATAACGCAGCTATGGGTGGAAATATTTTCTCGAAATTTGGTTAGAAGATGGAAACTGCTGTTCTGATATTGTTTACTAAAAACAATTACAATAAAGCAAACTTTTTTTTTTTTTTTTATCAAATGCGCATTGCAGTGTTATCTGTGATATATCAGTATAATGCAGTGAAATATCAGTTTTACACCAGTTTTTCCCATTTCCAACAGATGAATTTCCTTGATCTTCTGTTCGTAGGAGCAATACACGTTGAAGATAGGATATACGATCTGTTCACCTTCCATAAACTGTTATTGGTACTGTATGGCTTTATTGCCTCTTATGTCAAAAACAGTAGCTCCTGTTCGTCTTTTGTTTATTTACACTTCTCCCTTACCGTCTCGATGTATTTGTACTGGTAACGTGATATATACCTCCCACGCTTCGCTCGTATTCACGCGGAGTTGTTTATCAGAACTGCTCCTCTCCGTAAAAAGAAATTCGCGCGCTTTACACCAAGAAACGAATCAAGTGTCGGGTTTCATAAGCTCTAGGCTGGTTAGGGAGGGGGTAAAAAAATTAATTGAAAAGGCCTAAAAAATTGCATACTTGATGTCACATTTTTGTCATTTGCGTGAAATTCAATAGAAGGTTTTGAAAATTTAAGTGGGAAAATTCAAGAAAACAGTTCTGGCTCCAACTATAGCGAGTTTCAGCTCTGTAATTAGAGTAAAAATTATAGAATTAACTTGCTGAACCCAGTTGGGGCTGGTACGTACCCCAGCGGACGGGGATATGGTTAACACAATTATTAGCAATTTCATCTTTTCCAATACATTTTTTCCAGCAGTTTTAAATTGTTGTTGAGCTTATTTTCTCCCACTCTAATCCAATATTGTATGTGACATCTTTCAGTATTAATGTTTTTAGAATTTGAACATATGAGTTCACAATACCAGAAAGCAGCTCACCATGATAGTAGGCTTTGAAGGCTCAAATAATGCCCTGATTCATGGGCTAAATTAATGCAGTTGTGTTCCCTGGCAGAAACGTGACACTGATCTTCCCATTTTTTGTTTTCAAGATATTAGCTGAAGGATGAGCTGGGCAGTGATCCAACAGTAACAAGCCTTTTCTTCAAGTCTTTTGGAAAGCAAATGGCATCTCACCAATAGTACAAATTCACTTTCAAACCACAAAACAAAAATATCACTCGTCCTCCAAGCACTGAAACTATTTTTATTTATTAATCACATGTAAAGATTTCATGCTGACATGCTTAAAACACCAGAGACTTTGACTTTTACTGATGCACAATGGCTTTAGCTCGTGATTTCCAGTCTTGTTTGCGCACAGTAACATAGTAATTCTCTGTTAGTTTTAATGCCTACTTTGTTGGGTGCCTTTTTAACTCTTTCGCTAATCTTTTAACTGTATATTTTTTTCTTTTGGTTGCCATTACTTCATCCCTACTAATTTAGCCATGTATTTATTTCTGATGCCCTAGAATGTACAGTGTTTTAAGAAAACTAAGTCAAAACCAAACTGTCTGGCCTAACATAGTGCTGAAGTGAAATCACATGATTTCTCCATAAATTAAGAAGAAGAATCTTTATTGCAATGTTTAGAATGATAATTCACATAATAGTAGTTGCAACAGCCCGTCATGGCACAGTGGCCAGGGGTTAACAATATACTACAGAGACATTATTGCCCCAATAAGCCAAAAATACATAAATAAATAATAGCATAATAAATAAGTGAAATAATGTACAGGGAAATGGAGAAATGACTTGAGTATACTACATATATGGAACATTAAGTGAGTGTGCAACCATTTGTTTCAAAGTACATACTATAGGATATACATCTAAGTGCATAAATATGTATATAATTGGTTGGATTAAGAATGTACATTGCTCAAGACTCAGATTGGCCATCCCATTGAGTATTTTTTTCTATATTGTCGATTTCGACAGAACTCGAAGTCAACATCTAAGTCCTAGACTCGAGATAGCATCTGTTGAGGAAGAAACCGGTCCAACAGATGGAGGCATTTTTGCAGAGGGCAAACCTGGGGAGTTGCTCGTAGAAATGCCATTGGGATCCTCCATGCACAGTTGTCCCAGAAGGAGGGGCAGGAGATGAGACCGGTCATGAGTTTGACTGTTGTGAAGAACCTTCATTAATGAGTGATTTAAGCCTTGGGATGTTAAGTGCATTGGCCAAAACAGTGGTCTAGAGCTGGGAAGGCAGGCTAAGTTTGTGGCACGCCCATTTGAAAAGCCAATATTCGGATGAAAAAACTGGTTTGGTTGTAGAGGGAGAGGCCCTCTACAACATTTGGGCCTCTGCAGAGGCCCAAATCTCTGCAGCATAGAGAAGTGGAAGATACACTATGGTTGAAATGTATCTCACCATGGTGGATGTCTGTTACACGGTGCAAATGTTGCTTGCATATCCATCTCAGTCTGGTAGCTTTTGTGAGGAGTATGTCTACGTGTGGGCCTAGGTCGATGCGATGTTGGACAAGCGGGATGGAGGCTCCATTGAGGGCTGGATAGATTTTTGTTGGCTGTTGCTTTAATGAAAAGACCGTGATTTCTGACTTCTCAGGATTGATATGCAAACCAAATTGTTTGAGATAGATGCATATTGAGGAGAGAGTTGACGTTAGCTCTTCTGAGATTTGGTGAGGGTCTTGGTTTGCCTTAATTGTCATGAGTACCTTTAGATCATCAGCATATACCAGGATATTTAACTTTTGGATTACCAGTGGAGCAATAAGGGTAGTGAAGAGGAGGCCAGATAGTACTGCCCCTTGCGGGACTCCAACCGAGATTACTTTACCGTATTGGGAGTTATCTACAGATAATTTGACTATGCGGTTATTCAGCAGAGATGTGAGGAAAGCTAAGATGTCACCTCCTATCTGGTAGTGGTTCTCTAGTAGCTTTAGGAGAGATGGGATGTGCACGGCATCAAATGCAGATTCAGTGTCTACATAGGTGGCTGCCAGCTCTTCTCTGTTCTCAAAGGATGTGAGGATTCTGTTAGTTGTTGCTAGACAGTTGGTCACAATTGATCTGTGTGGGAGTGCATAGTGGATTTGTGGTGGGTTGTCTGGCAGGATTTGCTTAGTGAGGATCGGCAGCACGATTTTTCCTAACAGTTTCAGTAGGCAGGATGAGTTTGAGATCGGTCTGTAGTGTTTCAAAAGCGATGGAACTCGAATTTTCGGCCTTGGTTTCACTAGGTATTCCCTCCATTGGCATGGGAAGCAGTGCTTTGAGAGAACTGTGTTAAAGATATGTAACAGAGGTTGTAGAATGGAAGGACTCAGGCTCTTAAGCATAAATTGTGAAATCCCGCCAGGTCCAGTAGTAGAAGTTGCTGGCGGCAAGTTGATGGCAGTAATTAACTCTTGCCTCGATATTATTATGGTTGTCAGTAGGTCAAAACTGGTGTCAGATGTTGGTAGTGAGGGCTGGTCTTCTGGGTTAACAGTGGCGGTAAACCTGGTATAGTCAAGCCAGCTTTGGGAATCAAGTTTAGGGGGGAAACTTGAGGGGGTATCCTTATATGAAACTTTCCCTGTGCATATGGTCCTGTCAAGGTACGATTTAATTGCTTTGGATTTCAGGTTTGAATTTTGAATTTTATTGGTGCATTAGCATCTAAGGCTATAATGCGCCACTTGGATTTCAGGCGATTAAACTCAGCTTGAGCTCTAGAGTAGGCAATTCTGTCCGTAACGTTGTGAGACTGTTTCCACAATTTGTGTAGGTGTTGCTTAAGGAATGCTCTTTAAGGTCGTGGGACCACCTTGCTTTAGAGTGAGGGGAGATTGTGATCTTTCTTGTGGCCACATAGCTTGTAACAGAGATAGTCCAATTAGTAAGGAGGGTGACGCCTAACTGAATATCACGACTCGAGGATCGACTAGGGGATAAACGATGCTGCCTTGGTACATCTCACTATGTTTAGGAATGTAGGGCTGGCATAAGACATGAGAATTACTTGTCACTTTGTGTATATTTTTGTCTAGTTTGGCCCTTAGCAGTTTTTGCTATCCTAAGTGTAACTTCTAGTCAGAGATAGGAAGTCACATGCTTTACAAGTTTACAAAAATTTACTTTGTATCAAATCAATGCACTTCACAAAAGCCATATTCTCCTGCAGAGGTTGCAGTTTGTAATTAGCCTACTGATATACTCTTTTTATTACATCTCTAACCGAGGGGAGCAACTATATCTACAGTAATCAGTCTCTGATAAGTACTGTTGTTTACAAAAATTACTCTTCTACCGAATATATCAAAGTGAATATAGAGTACAGTCAATTTTTTAGCTAATTTTCCTTCTTGGAAATATGGTAGTATGATGTACACTAAATAAGAACTACTATTGAACAGGTCAGTGCCTTTGCACAGTGTTTTGTTTGTAGTGAACTGTCCAAGTTGATAATTTGAATCATTTTAATTGTATCTCATATTGTGAATCAATCTTCACGAGTGGCCGAGGTATTCACTGCTTAGAATAAGTAACGCTTCAAAAGCGAAGAAGACTAATGTTAGTTATTCTCAGTGGATACCACCACCCAGATGGCACCGTTTTGAAACTTGTTGGCTTACACATTGGTGGCTGGGCAGGTGCCCTGTTGCAATAGTGACAACCTTTATAAAGTATAAGCCAACAATACGGGAGAAGCCTGATGGTGCATAATATCTCATATTGTGGACGTAACTGGGTTGTCACTACTGCAACAACAGGGTAAGTGCCCACCCACCCACCCACCCACCCACCGATGAATAAGCCAAAAAAAGCTTCGAAACAATGCCATCTGGGAGGTGGTATCTGCCGAGAATAAGTAACATTACTCTTCTCCACTGGTGAAACATTACTTATTCAAAGCACTGCAATACCTCGGCCACCTTGGATGACTGTTTACTACAGCAACACGTTAGAGAGGCAAACAGAGGGAGTAATACTTTTGATCTCGTTATCCGCAGTGATTATTCGTGCATTAAGAATTTACAGATAAAGGAACCTCTAGGTGGTAGTGATCACAGTGTACTGATGTGGGATTTACTTAAAGATGTAACTACCATAAAAGGTAAAGGGAAGGGTTTTTGCTTTCATAAAGGTGACTACAGTGGTCTCAGACAGATTTTAAATTCTGTACAGTGGGACCAACTGATGATGTTACCAACAGCAAATTCTAAATGCGAAACATTCAAGGAAGTAATCGTGGAAGCTACTAGGCTTTTCACATTGATTAAGAAATACTGTACAAGGTTTAGGCCTAAATGGATGTCAGATGAACTAATGAGACTCATGGTAGAGAAGAAAAATGCATGGGATGCATATAAATTATCAAGGGTCACAGAAGTCTATGACAGATATACGCTAGTCTGTAATCAAGTCACAAAGGAAGTTAGGAAAGCGAAGGCAGATTGCGAGAAATCTTTGGTAAAGGATGCTAAGAAAAACAGCAAGGACTTCTTTAGTTATATAAACTCTAGAAGGAAGGGGATGAATCAGATTGGTTCACTTGATATCAATGGTTTAACTGTTGATGATCCTGCTCAGATAGCTGACAATCTGAATGAGTATTTTGCATCTACATTCACATATTAGGAGTTATTAAGGGAGGAGAATGCCAGGAGTTTATCAAACTGTAACAGGGTGCTTAATGATTTTGTAATAACTGAGAGAGAGAGTATAGTGGAGGAGAAATTGTTGAAGTTAAACATAAGAAAAGGCACCCAGGGTGGATGGGATCTATCCAGTTATATTAAAGGAGGTGGCAAAGGAAGTAAGCAAACCCTTTGCCATAATTATGAGAGCATCCTTGGACTCGAGGGAAGTCTCCTCAGACTGGAGATATGCCAATGTATCACCAATTCACAAAGGGGGATCTAAGGGTGACATGAGTAATTACAGATCAGTTATTTTAACTTCTGTTCCGAGAAAAATAATGAAGTCACTGGTTAAAGATGCATTGCAGAATCATCTAGACAAACCTGCAGCAATAATTCAGACACAGCATGGGTTTTTTAACGGAAGTCTTGTCTGACAAATTTGATTGGATACTATGACGTGGTTACAAAGTTTTTGCTGTTGTTTTTGGTTTTTAGGAGCATCAGCAACTAAGGCCATATTGCTGCGGGGCTATGCAGTGTCATTCCATGACCTTTCTGCATCCTCTGTATTTGGTGGTCACGGGCTTGAACCTCGGTCTAATCAAGAAGCATGTGCTACGCACTGCTGCTCCTGCCCACCTGGCTATGGAGGTGGTGTGGTTACAAAGGAAGCAATAAAATAATTTTGATATCATATACTTGGATTTCAGGAAGTCTTTTGAAACTGTTTCTCATGGAAGACAACTGTACAAATTGGAGCAGTATGGTATTAAGGGCAAGTTGCTACACTGGATAAAAGGGTGGTTGAGTGAGAGAAGACAGAGAGTGATAATCAATTTACGCTGCTCTTCATGGACTAATATTATTAGTGGGGTCCCCCAGGGTTCAGCGTTGGACCCACTGTTGTCTTGTATATTTATCAATGATATTGATGAAGGTATATCAGGCTTAATGACGAAGTTTGTAGATGACAGAAAGGTTGGCAGGGTTGTTAATGAAGTAATGCCAGTGTGCTACTACAACATGATCTAGAAAAGTTGGGTAGAGGTACTGAGAAGTGGCAACTGAAGTTTAATATTGACAAATGCTAAGAACTGCATATTGGTGGAAGAAACTCCAGAGAAACATACTAACTGTGTGGTATTACACTTAGAGTGGTAGAAAATGAAAAATACCTGGGAGTAATTGTGCAGTCAGATATGAAATTTTCTGAGCAGTGCAGACAGGCTGCCAGAGCAGGTCATGGAGTATTGTCACTAATATACAGGTATTTTGTTAGTAGGAAAAAGGAGGTGATTATTCCTTTGTATAAGACAATGGTCAGGCCACACCTTGAGTACTGCATACAGGTCTGGAGGCCTCATTTTAGGAAGGATGTAGAGTTGCTTGAGAGAGTACAGAGAAGGGCAACAAGATTGGTGAGGAAAACGAAGAGATCTTACCAAGAAAGGCTTAAGTTCTGCGTCTGGAGACTAGGCACCTGATTGAGCAGGCTCAATTCTGATAGAAATCTTCCTCTTGCTCAGATTACAAACCAGAGGGGGCATAAATTCAAATTGAGGAAAGACAGTTGTAGAATAGATGTGCAGAAATTTGCCTTTAGCCAGCAGGTAGTTGATTGCTGGAACAAACTTCTATTTGTCATTGTGGAAGTTGATAAATAAATTCAAGGAGGAACTGGATAAATGTTTAGAGGGAATGAATGTATGAAATGGTTTATTTATTTATTTTTTTGGCAGGTGCTATATAAGCTTGCTTTCTTGCATTACATGCTTCTACTACTACTACACTCATTGTGAAGGTTGATTTACAATATGAGATACAACTAAATCGATGCCAATTATCGACTTGGGCAGTTCACTACAAACAAAACATGGTGCAAAGGTACTGACCCATTTAATAGTGAATCTTAAGTGTCATTCCATCGTTTCATGCAAAATAATTGACTAGATAAGAACATATACAGTATTCACTTTTGCCAGTTTCCAATATGAAATTGTTAATTCTTTGAACACACTTTTTATTTTTTTCATAATTCGTTTTGTGGTATATTAGCATTAGCAGAGGCATTTGATGCAAGAAAGCAAGCTTATGCAACATCAGCCAAAAAAAAAAAAAAAAACCCACTTCCACTTCACCCCTCTGTTCGTTCAAAATACCTGTCCAGCTGAGCCTTAAACTTATTTAGGCTATTAACCTCCACTACAAGGGATGGAAGTCTGTTCCACCAACCAACCACCCGCTGGCTAAAGGCAAATTTCCGCACGTCTATCCTACATCTGTCTTTCCTCAATTTGAATTTATGCCCTCTCAGGTGATTATTCTGAGCGAGAGGAAGAATCCCATCAGCATTGAGCATGCTCAAACCATTCAAGGCTTTATACACCTCTATCAGATCACCTCGCTGGTGCCTAGTCTCCAGACACTGTAATTTGCAAAACTTAAGCCTTTCTTCATAAGAGCACACCTTTGTTCCATTCACTAATCTTGTTGCCCTTCTCTGTACTCGTTCCAGCAGGTCTACATCCTTC
Source organism: Mastigoproctus giganteus (assembly GCF_048544385.1). Classification (NCBI taxonomy): domain Eukaryota; kingdom Metazoa; phylum Arthropoda; class Arachnida; order Uropygi; family Thelyphonidae; genus Mastigoproctus; species Mastigoproctus giganteus. Next base: position 201,110,040 of record NC_143578.1, on the reverse strand, counting down.
TTGAAATGAGGCCTCCAGACCTGTATACAGTACTCTAGGTGTGGCCTGACCATTGCCTTATACAAGGGAATAATCACCTCCTTATCTCTGCTGGAAAAATTCCTGTATATCATTGACAATACTCCATGAGCTACTCTTGCAGCCCATCTGCACTGCTCAGAGAACTTCATATCTGCCTGCACAACCACCCCCAATTCCCTTTCATTCTCTACCACTGTCAGTGTAGTACCACAGAGTTGATACGTTGCTCTGGGGTTGCTGTTTCCCATATGTAGTACTTTACATTTCTCAATGTTAAACTTCATTTGCCACCTCTCAGCCCATCTGCTCAACCTTTCCAGATGCTGTTGCAGCAGCATACTATCATTAGTGTCCTTAACAACCCTGCCAACCTTCGTATCGTCTGCAAACTTGGACATTAAGCTTGATATACCATCATCAATATCATTTATAAAAACAGAAAACAACAATGGACCCAACACTGAACCCTGAGGGACTCCACTAATAACATTAGTCCACAATGAGCAGTGTCCATTAATTACCACTCTCTGTCTTCTTCCACCCAACCATCCCTTTATCCATAGCAGTAATTTGCCTCCAATGCCACACTGCTCCAATTTGTTCAGCAGTCTTCCATGTGCAACAGTATCAAAAGCCTTTCTAAGATCCAAATATATGATATCAAAGTTATTCCCTGCATCCAGTTCCTTTGTGACCACATCATAGTATCCAATCAAACTGGTCAGACAAGACTTTCCCTTAACAAAACCATGCTGTGTCCAAGCTATAACTGAAGTCTTGTCTAGATGATCCTGCATTGCTTCTTTAACCAGTGCCTCCATTAATTTTCCTGGAACAGAAGTTAAACGAACAGGTCGATAATTACTTGTGTCGCCCTTTGATCCTTCTTTGTGAATTGGGGGTCACATTTGCACATCTCCAGTCCCTGGGTACCTCCCCTGAGTCCAAAGAAGCTCTCATAATTATGGCTAAGGGTTTGCTTATTTCCTTTGCTGCCTCCTTTAATATAACTGGATAGATCACATCCACCCCGGGAGCCTTTTTGATGTTTATCTTCAACAATTTATTCTCCACTTTCCTCTCAGTCAGGGGTCCTCAACCTTTTTCATCGGAGGGCCACATAGAAAATTCATAACAAATGGCGGGTCGGAGTCGGTGCAATTTTGACGACTAAAAACACTGTAAACCAAAAAACGCAATTTAACGACTTCACCAGGTCAAACGGGATGTACAAGATAGAAAAACTATAAAAAATTATTAACAAGGGATATTTATTGTAAATAAAGACATATCATATTAAAAATCACAATTTTTATTATTATAATCACATTTGATATTACAGAAATAGCAAATCAATGAGATTGTTTGTAGTTGTCTTGATTTAGCAATAATTGAAATGTTAGGTTTAATAGTAGAAGTTCCCAATCTTAAAAAGTCTTGCAAATGTTCATCTGTCATTCTTGATCGATGTTTGGATTTTATATATTTCATTTTTGAATATGTTTGTTCACATAGGTAAGTGCTACCAAAAATAGAAATTATTCTTCTTGCTAATTAAATTAATTTTCTGTCAAAGTTTTATAAAAGTTAATTAATGTTTCATTTTTCAATAATGTTTTCAGGTTATCATTACTTTGAAGATCTATGATTTATAATTGTAGATCTTTATCTATTTGTGAAACATTTACATCAAATGGATTCTGAAACAATGTAAATAATTTTCTATTGTTTTCAAATCAACAAATCAATCAACAAATGCTTCCATCAATAATGCAAGATTTCAGACAAAATTGTCGGTAGAAAAATCACAATTAGGCATATTATTATATAAACTTTCACAACACAAAAAATGGGAAAAATTATTTTGTTCAATTTGATTTTTAAATAATTCTAATTTTGTCTGAAATGTTTTAATATTGTAGAACAAGTCATTTACAAGTAGATCGCGACTTTGAAGTTTTTTTTATTCAATGTATTCAAATGTTCACAAATATCTGTTAAAAATGCAAGTTCCCATAACCATTTAGAGTCTGTTAATTCTGGGACTGGTTTTAATTTTTCGTTCATGAATATGTCTATTTCGGTTCTGAGTTGAAAAAATCATTTTAACACATTACCGCGACTCAACCATCGCACCTCCATATGATACAACAAATCACCATATTCGCTTTCGATTTCCTCCAAGAAAATTTTAAACTGACGATGGTTCAGGCCATTTTTGCGTATAAAATTCCCAATGCTAATTATAGTCGACATGACTGAGTTCGAAGACAAAAATTTACCGCACAACGATTGCTGGTGAATAACACAATGAACTTGCATAGGTCTTTCGATGTTTTTGGAATCAAAATATTCATTAACATGGCCGATGAAACCAATATTTTTTCCAACCATATTCTTTTCACCATCGGTCGTAATTGCTGTAAACAATTCCCAATCAAGCTGCACTTTTGATACGCTAAACACTTTTGATACGCTAAAACACTTTTGATACGCTATAAAATATGTTTTCACCAGAGGTTCTATTCTTCAAGCTTTCAAGTGCAGCCAGTTCTTCTGTGACTTCAAAATTTTGATTTATACTGCGTATGTAAATGAAGATATTAACAACACGGCACGTGTTGGTAATATCTTCACTTTCATCAATTGCAATCGAAAAATTTATAAAATCTGTAACTTTTTGTTTCAGCTGATCTTTAACATTATCAGACAAGTCTTCGATTCTTCTTGCTAAAGTTGACGCTGATAAACTTATAGCAGCGAAGTGCTTAACTTTACCAGGGCATATTTCTTCTGCAATTGATAGGCACACCTTTCACAAACTCACCATCAGTAAAAACCCTCCCTTCTTCAGCAATGATTTTAGATGCTCGCAAACTAGCACTAATTAAATTTAAATTCTGACTAGTGAAACGTGGCATCTGTTGTTTTTGCCTCTTGAAATCAAAGCTCAGCTCTTGTAATTTTTTGTTTCGCAACTCTCCTTGAAGTTTATCGTAAGTTGAGGCATGTATGTTTTGTCGTATAATGCCGTTTCAAATTATATTCTTTCAACACAGAAACTGCTTCCTTACATATAAGACAGATACATCGGTTATTATCCCTTATAAAAAAATAATTAATCGACCAAAGTTCATTGAAGACACGACATTCGGAACCAATTTTGCTTTTCTTTGACATCTTGATTCGCCAAAATTAAAATTAAAAATTCAAAGTTAAATAAAATTAAAAATAATATGCATTTATACAAATAGCACTAATAAATTGTTGCGCGTGATAATCGGTGCAGCGGCCCGACGACTAAGGTCCGAATGAGAATAGCTAACCAGGAGAAAGATTAATAAGCGTGCTCGTCTTTACATTGCAAACTGGAAAGAACGCATTGCATACAATTCTTTCACTAATACTTAATTGATTAATATTTTAATCAACAGTCGCTTATTTTAACTTTACTATTTCACTTTTTGACAACTTGTGTTCGCCAGAAATACTTGAGGCTATAAACTTATAGCCTTGGGCCACTCGCACTGTTGGGATTTCTGACATCCCAAGAAACACTGCTGCCAAGTGGAAACGCACAGAGTTGCAACAATGTTACAAAATTATATTTGGACACATTTATATTATATTTTGATTAAAAATATCCTTATATATGATATGTAGCAACCAAAAAAGATTTCTATAGAATAAATTTCACGAGGCAGATGAAATAGTCTTTCGGGCCGATTGAAATCATCTGGTGAGCCGGATCCGGCCTGTGGGCCGTAGGATGGGGACCCCTGCTCTCAGTTACTACAAAATCATCTAGCTCACTGCCAGAGTTTAACTCACTTATGGCATTCCCCTCCTTGAATAACTCCTCATGGGTGAATGTAGATGCAAAATACTCATTTAGTTTGTTAGCCACCTGAGCAGGATTATCAACAGTTGAACCATCAATATCCAGTGGACCAATCTGATTCATCCCCTTCCTTCTAGAGTTTACATAGGTAAAGAACTCTTTGTTGTTTTTCTTTGCATCCGTTGCCAAGGATTTCTCATAATCTGCCTTTGCCTGCCTAATCTCCTTTGTGACTTGGTTTCAGACCAGCTTATATCTATCATATGTATCCCATGCATTTTTCTTCTCTGCCAAATGTCGCATTAGTTCATCTGACATCCATTTAGGCCTAAACCTTGAACAATATTTCTTAGTTGGTATGTAAAGCCTAGTAGCTTCCAAGATAAATTCTTTGAATGCACCCATTGTGAATTTGCTATTGGTAACATCATCAGTTGGTTCCACCGTATAGAATTTAAATACTGTCTCAGACCACCGTAGTCGCCTTTACAAAAGCAAAAACCCTTCCCTTTATCGTTGATGGTAGTTACCTCTTTGAGTAAATCCCACTTCAGCACACTGTGATCGCTGCCACCTAGTGGTTCCTTTATCTGCAAATTCTTAATGCATGAAGAATCACTACTGATAATCAGATCAAGAGTATTACTCTCTCTAGTTGCCTCCCAAACATGCTGATGTAGAAAAATCATCCAATAAATCCACAAAAGACTTGCTAGTTTGTGAGTGACTAAACTACAAATTGCAATCAATATCTGGGAAATTAAAACCCCCCATTATAAGACTCTCTGATTTACTGGCCCACTCTATTTCCCTGTACAGTTTCTTATTATACTCATCAGAGTCATTAGACCTATAACACACTCCTACTCTCAATTTTTCTCTCCAAATGCTTATGTCAACACCAAACTGACTCGACACTGCACTGTCCAGCAATGTCAACTGGCTTCACTTCCTTGGATTTTATGCGTTTCTTAACTAATAGCATAACCCCTCCTCCCTTCCTATCCTGTCTATTCTAACCTAACCTGTACACATTGTACTCCCCAAATTCCAGATCTGCATTCCTTATATCTGTGTGACACCAAGTCTCTGATATCCCAACAATATCTGCCTTTGATGTTTTCAGCAATACCTCAAATTCATCAAATTTATTTACCAAACTCCTAGCATCGGTGTACATGCAAGTATACATGCACCTGTTACTATTCTTAGCTATCCTAACACAACCCATGTGTTTACTTGTACTGCAATGACTTCCAGCAGTCTCTGAAATACCCTGCATCTCAAATGGATGTGGGGGAAAACCAAAAATCAACTTTCATGCAATAAGGAAAGGTATCATACGGAAGAAATAGGGCAGGATATTGTCCAATGTGCATAAGAGATCCACATCTTTGGAGCATGTGCTATGGCAGCTGCAAGTTACAGGGGCAAAAATCCTGGAACCATCTGTCAGAATTCTTAGTGATTCTGTACACCCCCATTCCCCATAAAACACAACTAGCAAAGGAATATTTTCTGAATGGAGTGGCCTGAATACCAGTGAACAGTGAGTCTTCAAGTACCTCCAGAATCTAACATGAGTAATGAACTACTCTCCTGGAATAGTGGAACTAAACAACACCAAGACCCTTGAATAATAATAGCATGAGAGCCCACAGTGGATGTTGCCTGGATGTCATGGATAATCATGCTCCATTAAAGTCTATCGCTTCCTCTGCTAGATACTCGTTTTCAGAAATACATAAGTTAATTTGCTTATTTCAGAAAATACATGCTTTACTCTAAGTCAATATAATCTACCATCATATCATAATACAGTATTCAAAAAGATGTTCAACCCATGGAAGGATGAGACATAAAAGTCTCTGTAATGTACATTACAGAAACTGTCTTCTGACCAATTTTTATAAATTCTGGCTTTTATAGCCTTGGACAATTTGTTATTGTAGCCCCACTTCCTTTACTTTAAGAAATCTGTTGTATTATTTGTTTTGGCTGTTGATTAAGCTGACAGCATTCAAGGAATCAAGGTTAACGTTGACCAAAGATTAAGAACCCCAGCATTGTACAGGAATACTAAGAAAAAGATCCCATATATCAGTATATTATCATAAAGTGAAGCCAATCAATGATATGCAATACTCACTTATTAACTTCATTAATATTCTTGGTATTTTTCATTCCCTTTCTCTTGGCAAGTTCTTCTTCAATGTATTTCATCCTGTAATATAATTAATACTAAGATAAATAAATATCAGAATGAAAGAAACTGCTGTTATTGCCCAAATAATTTTGCAAAGTACATAAGCAATTTTATTACTTTAATTCAGTAATTTATTAATATATTACTGAATTACAGTAATAGCAAAAAAAAAAAAAAAAAGTCTAACATTAGTAATCAGTGTGTTAGAGACCAGTGATTAGCATTAGCAAAAGCAGATGATGCAAGAAAGCAAGCTTATATAGCATCAGCCAAAAAAAAAACAAAAAAAACACCTTATTTCACCCATCCACTTGCTCCAAATGTTTGTCAAGTTCTGCCTTGAATGTATTTAAACTAATTTAGAATCTCACCACAAAAGAAGAGTGGCCTCACCTCTACATGTAACTATTCCAAACCTGTTTCATATCAGAAATACCATAACAGGTTTATAATATGTAGGTCTCCAACATGATTTCTCAATGCAGATGACTTATATCTTTATGTCATTTTATGTACAATCTTTTAGAGATAGAGAATGGCAGTGAATGTGTTTCAGAGACAAAATATGAAAAAAATAAATGGAAATGAACTATTCTTAAGGAATTAACATTGAAGAATGTAAAATGTTTTTCAGTAAATGAATAATCTTCACTGTTATTATTTCATTTATTTATTTTTTAACATATTAACAGCTTGTATATATCAAACTATATGACTAAAAATGGCTGCAAAAACAAAACTTGGAATCTTATCATGAGAATTAAAAAAAGTAAAGAAATGGGATACTGTTTAAATGCAAGTATTGAAACAGTTTATGCATTTGTGTTTTTAACAAATAATGGCTTCTCCTATTGGGTGATGTTATTCAATGAAAAATGATATTAGTTACTTCAGGCCAACTTGTGGATAATGTAGCCATTTCTAAAGAGCCTAAGTCCATCCTCTGTCTTTGTCACTGGAGAGGCAATATGCTGCTCCCCCCCAAAGTATAGACAGAAATACAGAATACAGTGCAAGCATTTCTTCACAAAAAATTGAATGAGAAATATGTAGAATGAAAATTCTACATAGTGTTAATAGACTATTTGACTAAAAATAGCTGTTTAGCTCGATGCTACTATTCAGACTGTTTTATTCAAAGAAATGGCATCCAGTTGTTGTTGTTATTTGGTTTTTAGGAGCATTAGCAACTAAGGCCATATTGCTCCGGGGATATGCGGTGGTCATTCCCTGACCTTTCTGCATCCTCCGTATTTGGTGGTCACGGGCTCGAACCCCAGTCTAATCAAGAAGCGTGTGCTATGCACTGCTGCTCCTGCCCACCTGGCTATGGAGGCACCTAACGGCATCCAGTGTTCATTATATTTTTCTCCAGAGTCATGTGGAGTTCTGTTTCTTCATTCACTTTCCAGAATTCTCTGATGATACTTTACAATTTAAAAAGATATTAGCAACTTAAATATATATACTGTTTATATTTTGGGACAACAAAATTGTCGGAGGAGTTCACAAGGTAGAGAGAATACAAGAACCCATGATCAAAATCAAGCAAAGTTAAAGCACAAATTTTATTTAACATAATGCTTATTCTTGTTTTGTAAATTTATTCAGAGAATAAAGGTTTAGTTGTGTAATATCATGATGTATGGTTTAAAATAAATCATATATTGGATTAGAAATGAAATGCTTATGATTAAAGCATGTCATTTCTAACCTGCAATGTATACTGTATGTTAGTGATCAGTGAGTTTTTGTTTGTAATCCAATTTGTTTGTACAGTACAAACAAATTGGATTACATGTGCATCCGTAATATGAATTCTCTGTGATGCCACACGTAATTCTTGGGAAAAATAGAAATGTAAAATTTAAAAAGGTGCCATATAGCAAATAATGACATTATATGCAATACCTTGGTAAATTTCATTAGAGAATCATTCAATTTCATTATAACAATGTTTGCTGCTAGTTGATAATGAGAGCCTTTTTGAATCACGAACTTTCACAATCATGGAACCTAATTTCACTGTAAACGTTATTTCAAATAAAACATACTAAAATACATTTAAAATCCTATAATCATTAGTCAGAGGATGTTAGTATTGAAATATGACATGCATCACATTTCAGATAATCCAATATCAAATTAATGAGGATAATACTTATTATTACATTAATTCAACGTTGTTATTAAAAAATTGGACAAAGATTCTTAAAATAAATAAAATAGTAATGTTGTGGACATGTGTCATGAAGGATAATATAACTTGTTTAAAAATCCCAGGAGACAATCACATTGATACATCAACTGTCTAATACAATTGAGGGAAGATAGGAAGTATAAGCATATTCATAGCTGCTAATTTTTGAAAAGCTGGAGACTGATACTTGTATGAAGGAGGGTAAACAGGCAATAATCAGCTTTTTTGGAAAAAGCAGATTTTTTTAAAGTCCAAACTGCCCTAGAAATTAAATTTCATTGACAAAATAACATTTTATTACAGTAGAGCCATATAATCATTTAGCAGTACAGTATGCTTTTAAATTAGGTTAACTAACATTTTTCTGTCTGTGCATTTCTGTTTGGATTGTCTTTTAGACATCAACTGATTATGATTGCTTCAATAAAGATATTGTAGCAGCCTTTACACCTCTTCAGAAATGTTGAGCCAAAGTTTTTTTTTTTTTTTTTTACAATGGCACTCTGTTCTGACTTAGTTGCACCAGAAGAGGATAATCTTTATTATGCACTAAAGGGAGGTACAGGACGTAGTACATAATACCTGTCATGGCGAAGTACCAGAGGCTTCCGAAAATCTGAATTCGGTTTTTTTTTTTTCATCTGACTGAATATTCTCTAACACTCAGCATTGCTGTGAGAAATTACTAAAATGGGATAATTTGTTATGTTTCATGTTTCCTTGTGCACTTTTCAGTTTCCCCAAACAAAGACCACTGTGCATCAATTCCTTCTTTCATAATAGTGTCTGGTAGATTCTTACAGTGAAATTGATAAAAACTGAGTTACTTCCCAAAAATATCTATTTCTTTACGTTCAGTGACATTGATAAATACCGGAAGCTTTTTTTTTTTTTTTTTTTGCAAAATTGATTTCTTTAAATTTAGTTCAAAAAATTTGTTCTCCAAATAGCATTACTGGATGACAAACTGGTTCTCTATCTATTTATTATTTTATTTATTTTTTTTTTTTACATTTATTTAATTATTTATTTCTTTATTACACTAGGCAGTTCCAGCCAGCTTTCCTGGCACCCCCACCACTATCTACAGATAGTTACAATTGCTCCATTATAACAGATTGAAATTTTGCACCTCATGCACCCGCTCCATCATAGGGTATTAAAACCCTACAGTTCATATCATGTGAGTTTGAATCTCTGCCAAAAAAATAGCTAGTGAAAAAGTCCTTGACTATTTTCTTTTCATTTCACCTGTCTTCTTTTGTCATGTTTTCTGCAGCCAAAGAGACATTCTATACGCATCCATTTCACTCACAAAAAATTGGAATGTGCCATGGAAGTATCCAGTGCAGTGCACGGAAATACAGAGATCACCTTATTCCACATTGCTATCACACAAGAACACCATTTCACTGTAAACAATAGCTGCATTTGTGTATTTTCACAGGGTAAGCTACTCAATCATTAATTGGAACAGTACCACACATCCTATGCTTACCCTGACCACAATATCTCTGTTCCAACGTCCAGTGAACTATTTTGCCAATCCACTCGACCACATTGCACACAGGTAGTTTTATCAGCATTGTTCTTACTCCATTTGCAGCGGGGCTTGTCGTCTCTTGAAAACTTGTATTGCAAAATTTTGAAAAGCACCAGTCTGTCCTTGTCTTCAGTAGAAGGGTCTCACATCCAGAAATCAGTATTTGCACAATGGGTGCTCCATCAATCAATTCTTCTCGTATTCATGGCACCTATACAGAAAATGTACCCAGTCTTCTTTTTCTCCACAAGTACATGATGAATGTGCTGAAATACCTAAATCATTTAATTTTCCAAAGAAGGATCCGTGTCTTGTAAGCAAGAACGTTGAATAGAAGTTTGGTTGAAACCAACTTGGCATACCTTTCCCAAACTGTTTAATACTTGGAAGAAACTTTTTTGGTTATTAAATCCTTGGTAAAATTGTTTCATCTGTCTTGCCACCAGTCAATAAGAAGAGTCCACAATCATTTCCTCTCCTCATTATAACCATCGTCACAACGAATCTCAATTGATATCCACTCAACGCTGCAGATAGAAGCACATTGACTTGAATATTAAGACCAGATCCAGCAGCAGCAGCAGCCGTCCTGTTATAACTTGCAAAGCCTTATTTGACAGCCCTACAGGCCATATTGAGTTGTAACATTACCCACTGAATTGAAAATATTTTCCTAACATTTGCCTTTTGCTATGCACAATCTAGCCAGACATGCACACCTTAGCTTGCAATTGGCAAGAAGATACAATCATAAAATAGATTCAATGCCTTGCCTTTAAACCCACATTCATTCCTAGTTACATGCCCACTCATATCAACAAATTTGCAAATTTTCTCAGCGATGTAACTAACGTGTGAGACAAACCGTAACTCCTAGGTATTTGACTGTGTTCACATACTGCAGACTGGCTCCATCTATTTGGCATTGTGAATTTCTCGTAATAGATAGGTATCCTTATAACAGCACAGTTTTGTTTTTTTCTTTCAAAACCACAAGCCTGTGCAAATTTATACCAGGTACTCAGCTCCAACAAAAAAAAACATGAAGTGTGATTGCTCCTTCTAATTGAGGCCTCAAGTCACCATCCACCAGCAAAACTGAGTCATCAGCATACCCAATCATAATGAGATTATCATAGTCCAGTTTCAACCAATCATTTAGGACTAAATTCCACATGGGTCAAGGACTGGCCCTTGTGGGCAGCCTCTCACAACTTGTCTGGTAATATTCCCACATACTGATTTAACTGTAATTGTCACAGAAGTAATCTCTTATAAGAGTAGATCTGTGGTATGCATTTTGCCTGAAGTAATACCATAAGAACACTGTGGCAGTCAATGCTATCAAATGCCTCAAAGAAATCTATAAAGATACTAGACAATATTTTGATCTGCATCGGTGTACAGATTCCACCAACTTTCCCAATTTTCCATCAGTCCCATTCCCTGCCACAAACCCATATTGTTTTTCAGGCCACTCACAGTTTTCTCGAATGATTTCCATAATTCTATCTGCTAGCAATCTTTCATATACTTTCCCTAGTCCATTCAATAATGCAATAGGATGATAATCTGCCCTTTCTTTCAGTTTCAATGGCAATTTCAGTAGAAGTTTTAAAAGTGCTTACTTCCATGGTGATGGAAATACTCCATCTCTTAGACATGCATTAAAAATGCCTAGCAGGTGCTCTGGTATCAATTTCAGACTCCATTTTATGACCTCCCCCTCAATGAGGTCCATTCCTGGGCATTTATTGTTCTTGATTCTTTCTACTGCAGAAACCAACTCATTCATCTAGAAGCTATGCTCTTCCCCACTGCCTCTGTAACTTTCACTAAGAAATTTAATTTCCAAGTACTTATTTCCACCATCATCAGAGTCCCCGTTTGCTCTTATGTCACTCACCAAATTATCTAAAATCAAACCTACGCTTTTCTTCTCATGTTCAAGAAGTACCATCACTAGTCTGAATTGAACATATGACATCTCCCGCTGGGTGTTTAATTTTATTAGTACATAAATTTATAAATTAAGCCCCAGGATCACTGTTTCTACATATTCTTACAAGATCTCTCCATGCGTTAAATTTTTCTTCTGCAATCAGACGCATGTATCTTCTTCTCAGTCATTGATACTCATATCTTAAATGTATTTGATCTTCTTCACCCCGATGTTTGCTTCTTTGGTATATCTTCCTTGTTCTATTGGTTTCTTTGTGTAGCATTGTCAACTGCGGAGTCCGCCATTTAACAGACATTAGTTTGATAATGCCTCATTACAACTGCAGAGGCATTATATATCCAACCCTGCACCATGTGAACTGCTGCAGGGCTACCCAAATCATTTAATATGTGAGCTGACACTGCAGCCTTCTGTTTGCATAATTCTTCAAACAGATTCCAGTTAGCAGTATGGACAGAGAATCGTCGCAATTGACCTGCATATACCTAGTTTGACGAGTAATCTTTTCTGTTATCTCAAACCTGATCACTCTATGATCACTGGAGACCCAGTCAGGCTCAATTTTCCAACTTTTTATGTGCTTGGACCCTCTTATAGTTGAAAGTGTGATATCAACATTTGATTTCCCATTCACTGTCCAAAGTGTGCTATGCTTCGACCTCTTATTATAGATTATGAGATTATTTTGATGATTGTTTCCTCCGGTAAATGTCCTCTGTTATCAGTACACCTGCTATACCATGAAGTATTTTTGGAATTGGGGTCCAAGCACAAAATTACTATTTGTCCTTTCAGGTATTCTAACAGACATTCCATGTAATCTAAGTGGGGTTCAATATCTGCACCATGCTGGAAGTATATCGATGCTAAGTAGAATTTTACATCCTCACTTTCAACATAGACACATACAGCATGAGAATCACAAAACAAATGCAGTGTAGTCACCTCTAAGTTAGGTGTGACTACACTGCATTGAAAATAATGACTGTGACCTGCAGGTTACACTCATTGCACGACACAATTTTTGTAGAGAGAATCCATGAGTTTTCCTTCAATTCCGTAAGGTTCCTGAACGCATGTCAGATCAACCTGTTCATGACTGCATGCTATTCTCAACCCAGCTGCTACAGCTTTTAACCATTGTGCATTCAACTGGATTATTTTTTATATTATTTTTACGATTAATCCGTCCATTACGATTGCTACATGTACCATTCCCATATAGGTGCACTACAGCCATAGCAGCTAATGCGCCAATAAACAACCATACACACACACACCATTCCCATATATACAGTAATTCTGATTTGAAATTCTTTGGCTACCGTTTATTTCCATTCTGAATATCAGATATGTCCATTCTTTCAAATATTAATTTCCATGCTCATTCAAATTCTGGACATGTCTTGTCCTTAATGAGGGAACCCTCAAGCAGAATTACAATTGCCCTCCAAGAAGATATTGTGTCCTTATGGACTAAACTGGAGACAGAAACTCCTACAAAAACACTTGGAAGCAGGAATCAATGCTGCTAAACTGGAGGCTTTCCTCAGTGATATCAAATGCCACAGCGTGCTCTATCATATGCCAATACTCTGAGGAACCCACCTAAGAGCGACATAAGTGCTACTAACAAGGCACCTCCTGTCAAAACGAAAACTCTCCTACAATAACCACACGACGAGTGTGGTTACTGTAGGAGAGTTTTCGTTTTGACAGGAGTTTTTGTTTTCAATTAGAAAAACGTGCAACACTGGCATCATAATTAAGACGGAATCTAAGGTGGATGCAACAAAAATCCTAAGCAACTCTAGGATCCCCACCCCGGGTCTCCAAGCTGAAGAAAGGGGCCTTCCATCATAATCTATGATGTAGAAAAGGATCTGACCTATGAAGTGATTAAAACTGAAATGTACCAGTGGAACTTACAAAACTTCCATCCAGAGGCCGATCCAGACAGTCATATTACCCCAAAGTACCAAACCAAATCGAATAACCCTGCAAACTGGGTAGTAGAACTCTTTCCCAAAGCATGACAAATCATCAGCCTCCAGACCAGAGTTTACATAAACTGGGGCAGCCACAGATTCAGGGAATATTCAGGGAATTTGAAACATCCCAAATGTTTCAAACTCTTTTAACTCGTGCCCTAACAAGACATCAGATCCTATTTGTGCTAACTGCAAGGCCCTGAAGCTATCCTACAAACACTCCATTCAAGACAGTAAGTGCCCCATTTACATGAAAGCAAAGAGCACATATCAACTTAGAACTGATTACGAGGACGCACATTAAATGTTACAACAGAGTGAAATTTTTACAGTTCAATGCACTTTGTGCTACAATGCACTTTGTGCTAACTTGTGCTACAACAACAGTGTTGTTGTAGCACAAGTTAGGGTTATAGCCAAAGAAGAAAACTATGACCTGCTCCTCTTACAGAAAGCCTACACATATGCCAAGGAGGTGAGGGGCTACCCCTTGACATATAAAATTGTTTAGGTCCGTGGGGATACCAGGTCTGCCCCCTTGGGCAGCTCTCGTGGCCTGCAACCAAGACCTCACTCTAACAAAAACTACTCATCTGTGCCCACATAATTAGCCCTCGACAATTTTTACGCCATTTTGATGTATTATATACCGGGAGAGGATATCCTCCCAGCAATTAGATATCTACAAACCATCCTTATGGAACTCCCAAATGTGAAAATCTTAATTGCAGTGGATGTAAACTGTAGGTATCCTGTCTGGCATGGCAATGCTCTGGAACAACGAGGATCCAACAATGGACAATGCCTGGAAGAATTCCTTTGCAACAGCCCATTCACTGTTCTCAATAGACCTCACAACCTTCCAATCTTTTCAAGCACTCTCTGGGAAGCAAAGTTGGATGTCACCATCGCCACAAGCTGTTTCTCCAGATACATCTCTGACTGGATCGTTCGGGACTGCTGGACCACATCAAACCATCATGTCATCATGTTCGAGATGCACCACTCCATTACCCAAACCCCCATCATCAGAACAATGCTACACAGGTACTCCAATAACAAAGTGGATTGTAACAGGTTTAAACAGACTGACTAACTCAACAAGTTAACTGCAAACGAAGATCTTGGTCACAAGATCACCCGATGATCCTGGCCACTTAGAGAAGTCGACTACCCCAGGCAGGATTACAGAGAAACCAGGGAACAGATATACTGTAATGATCAGGCACTGCAAAAAGCTATTCTGGGAGCAAGTGGTTACCACAATTGGTAACCACTTGCTCCTAGAATAAGTGGTTACCACAATTGGGAACACTGATCCCTGTGAAGTGGGATACAGAATGACCATGAATAAACTCCCCAGAGGGGAAGTCATTGCTTCTACTAGGACCGAGCAAGGTCAAAACAACAAAACTTGGAAGGAGCCAATTGACAATATCGTGGACACTACTTTTCATCCACTTGCTTTTCCATCCTCTCCAGAGAAAATACAGCTATGCAAGGGAAATGAGAGCTACAATACTCCTCAAACAGAGCCTTCATTTACACTGTACGAGCTCCCCCTTGCAGCTGGAAAATTTAAGAATAAGAAGTCCCTGGGTCTCGACCTCATTGAGCCCAAGATTATTAAGAAGACTACTGAATGCATCCATGAAGTAATTTTAGAACTCTTCAATCACTGTCTCGCAGAAGGGTGGTTCCCGACCAACTGGCAAATGGCCAACATCAGGCTCATCCTCAAAAACCCCAACAAGCCGCAGGACCTACTGGAGTCACACCAGCTGATTCCCTTGTTATCAGTTTTTAGCAAGCTCTTTAAACACCTTCTACACAGTTGGCTGGATCTGCACTACTCAAATGCTAGACTGTCCCCACCTACCCAAAACGGCTTCAGGAAAGGCCGATTACGGTCAATGCCCTCGAGGCCATCAATTCAACAACCAACTGTGTGGTATGTCTTCCTTCTTATCTCAGTGGACCGCCGGAGAGGGGGGCTGACACCTGTCGTGGCTAAGCATCCATGGCAGCCTATGGATGGTAGGCATAGCTGATAACCTCTACCATTGCATCCAAACGTACCTTTCGGATAGATTTATTGTTGTCAAAGCTCCATACAGCCAGGTCTCAAGGTGAGGCTACAGAGACTGCCCTCAGGGCTCCATGCTCGGACCTTTACTGTGGAACCTGGTCCTGGATGACTTCCTGACCCTGGACCTTGGTGATGTCAAGACCCAGGCATACATGGATGACCTGGTCCTCGTGGTTGCTGCTGATTCTAGAGTGCAGCTGGAAATTTCTGCCAATCGCACCCTTTTGACTCTCCAAGAATGGGCACAGCGCAACCAACTCCAAATTTCGCTGATGAAAATGCAATCGATCCTCCTGATTGTTTGTTTGTTTGTTGTTTGGAGCATTAGCAACTAAGGCCATATTGCTCCGGGATATGCGGTGGTCATTACCTGACCTTTCCGCATCCTCCGTATTTGGTGGTGATGGGCTCGAACCCCAGTCTAATCAAAAAGCATGTGCTATGCACTGCTGCTCCTTCCCACCTGGCTACGGAGGTGCCTCGATCCTCCTGAAGGGCACCTTCAACATCAATAGACCACAACAGATAAAGATCCAGAATACCACAGTGTAGCTATTCACACAACTTAAATATCTAGGAATTATCCTTGACAAGAACCTTTCCTTCCTGCCGCACCTTAATTATACCCAGACAACGATAAAAAACCACACAGCCCTTGTTAGGAGAGTTACATGCCATGATTGGGATCTGAGGAAGCAGACATTCTCTATCTTCTATAAGGCCATCTTTATCACAGCAATCACATACACTGCAGGCATATGGTACAAGAAAGACACCACAGTGGTCAAAAAATGTAAGCAAAAAACCATTCATTGCTCAATTTTGCTCAATACCACCTGTGCCTGCTGTACAGTGAGTACACATGCCCTCTAAGTCATTGCAGGCATGTTGCCCCCTTGACCATGAGGTGGTTCAGTGTGGTGTATTTTACCACTTTGCCAACTGAAGATCAATCACAACATACCACTGACTCCCTTAACAACCGAGGTGTGGCAAAAAAACGTAAAAAAAAAAAAAACGGGGTATCCCAATGGTTCAACTCAACCAAGGTGCAATGACCAGGAAATTTCTTCCAATATAGAGAGAGTTTATCCCACCTTTCCAAACTTTTCTCCAGGCCTAAATACCATATTTTTACTCAAGGTGCATGGAAAGCTTACAGCCCTTGCTGTGGTGATGCAGAAACCTGGGAAAACCTCATGTTTGAGTGAATTAGCATTAGTAGAGGCATATGATGCAAGAAAGCAAGTTTATACAACATCAGCCAAAAAAAAAAAAAAAAAAACTTCCCATTTCACCCATCCATTCACTCAAAATGTTTGTCTAGGTTTGCCATGACTTTATTTAAACTGTCAACTTCTACAATGACGGATAGAAGTTTGTTCCAGTAATCAACCATCTCTGGCTACTAAAGGCAAATTTCTGCACATCTATTCTACAACTGTCTTTCCTCAATTTGAATTGAGGCGATTAATCTGCATAAGAGGAAGAATCCCATTGGTACTGAGCTTGCTAAAACCATTCAAGGCCTCATACTCCTCAATCAGATCAACTAGGTATGTAATCTCCAGTTACTGCAATTTGATGAACTAAAGACTTTTTTTGTAAGAGCAACCCTTTATTCCACTCACCAATCTGTTTGCCCTTCTCTGTACTAGTTCCAGGAGTTCTACAACCTTCCTAAAATAAGGCCTCCGGACATGTACACAGTACTAATTGTGGCCTGACCATTATACAAGGGGATAATCATCTCCTTAGCCATGCTAGAGAAATTCCCATATATCATTGACAAGACACCATGAGCTACTCTTGCAGACTGCACAATTACCCCAGATCTTTTTCATTCTCTACCACCCTGAGTGTAGTACCACACAGTTGAAAAGTTGAGCAGATGGGCCAAGAGGCCCATCTGCTCAACTTTTCTAGATCCTGTTGCAGTATATATTGTCATTAGTGTCATTAACAACCCTGCCAACCTTTGTATTGTCTGTGGTCATTAAGCGTGCTATACATTCATCAATAGCATTAATAAATACAGTAACTATACCAAATAAAAGAAGACCCAAAGCTGTGGCTGTCTGGCTTCCGAAGAAACAGACGAGAGGAAGTAGTACTGGCAAGACTGAGAATTGGACACACTCACCATACCCATCTCTTCCTATTATTGGGAGAAAGCCCACCACAGTGCTCATCCTGTCAGACGCAACTTACAGTCCGTCATTTCCTGGTTGATTGTCCCTTGCATTCAACCATCCGGTCAAACACTTTTCAATCACTGTCTACATTGAATATATCACCTGATTTATCTCGCATCTTAGGAAATGAAGCAAATATTGAAGAACTTTTATTATATCTAAAACATATTGGTTTGTACAGAAGTATATAATTTAATCTCTCTAGCAATACATATTTTGTAAATTAACGATTAGGAGACACAATTTGGCCGTAGTAGCCCTTGTGTCGTTAAACCGAACTACAACAACAACAACAACAACAATAAATACAGAAAACAATAATGGACCCAACACTGAATCCTGGGGGACTCCACTAATAACATTAGTCCACGAAGAGCAGTGTCCATTGATTACCACTCTTTGTCTTCTCCCACTCAACATCCCTTTATCCATAGCAGCAATTTGCCTTTAATGTCAAACTGCTCCAATTTGTACAGTAGTCTTCATGAGCAACAGTATCAAAAGCTTTCCTAAGATCCAAGTATATAATATCAAAATTATTTTTTGCATCCAGTTCCTTTGTGACCACATCAAGTATCCAATCAAATTGGTCAGGCAAGATTTCCCCTTAATAAACCCATGCTGTGTCTGAACTAAAACTGCAGTCTAGACTAGATGATCCTGTATTGCTTGTTTAACCAGTGCCTCCATTAATTTCCATGGAAACCCTGGGGGCTCACATCTGGTGAGTATGGGCTTGGCACACCCAGGGTCCTGAGCTGGATATCATCATTCTTCTCTTTCTTGGTGATCCCCTTCTACTTCTGACTTGTTTTCTCTCTCTCTCTCTCTCTCTCTCTCTCTCTCTCTCTCTCTCTCTCTCTCCAAAACAGTATCAAAAGCTTTCCTAAGATCCAAGTATATAATATCAAAATTATTTTTTGCATCCAGTTCCTTTGTGACCACATCAAGTATCCAATCAAATTGGTCAGGCAAGATTTCCCCTTAATAAACCCATGCTGTGTCTGAACTAAAACTGCAGTCTAGACTAGATGATCCTGTATTGCTTGTTTAACCAGTGCCTCCATTAATTTCCATGGAAACCCTGGGGGCTCACATCTGGTGAGTATGGGCTTGGCACACCCAGGGTCCTGAGCTGGATATCATCATTCTTCTCTTTCTTGGTGATCCCCTTCTACTTCTGACTTGTTTTCTCTCTCTCTCTCTCTCTCTCTCTCTCTCTCTCTCTCTCGGGGTAATTCAGAATTTTTTTTTTTTTTTGGCTGGTGCAGCATAAGCCTCAGGCTTCCTTGCACCATATGGCTAATAATAATAAGAGAAGTTAAATTAACAGGTTTGTAATTACTTGTGTCACCCTTTGATCCTCCTTTATGAACTGGGGTCACATTTGCACTCTTCAGTCCATGGGGACCTCTCCCCCAAGTCCAAGGAAGCTCTCATAGTGCCCACACTATGAGGATCTCCGCTGCATCCTGATGACAAAAATCTATTACTTGCCAAAAGACCAGGAACACCAACTCCTGGACAGTGTACAGGAATATGATGCATTCAGCAAATTTGCCAGCGACCTCTTTAAAAGATGCCAGATTCTACCACAACCACACCAACCATAACTTCAACCTCTGAGGGCAATATCAAATCCCAACCAAATGGAATTGGAACCAGAAAATCCTTGCTACTGTCAGAGCTGTTTCCAAATCCCCTGAGTAACAACTCAATTTGGACAGGACCAAACCCACGGTACTCCCGTGACTAGGGCACCAGAACTAACAGAGCTGACCATCTCAGTATCCGTGAGATGGTCAGCTCTGTTAGGATAGTTAGACTAGGTGCCCGACTGGACTTTAATAAACCAGATTTAACCAGCAAATCATTGCCGAATCCACCGTGTAACAACAACTCGACTCGGATAAACCCCAAACCACGGTGCTCCCCTAACTAGGACACCCAGTCTAATTAATCTATCAGAATGGACTATACTGGCACATGCAAATGACATCTCTTGTCATATGGAGACTTCAGCTATGCACTCTTGAATGGCTCCTTTCATTCCCAATCCCCTTTCCTTACTTTTGCCTGATGGAGTTACCTCCATTGCCCAGCGGAGGATGCCTTCCCTTTCTTCTCCATACTTTTGTCTCCTGCTCACTCTTGACTATCCATCCCCTAACTCTACCTACAATTTTTTTTAGGTCCTTACCATTGAAAGCTCAGGTAATTAGGTGGCAAGACCTGTCATAGATTTGGAACTGCCTGGTAACCTCCCAGAGGTTAGTAGTGGGTAATGTGGGGACCTATCAGGGGCCCTGCAGTGAAAAGTCAGATGTACAACACAACCTAACACTAAGCTTGACAAAACAACACACAACTCTGGCTTTTACAGAGTACTGTATCACCAGAGTAAAAGGTGCAGTTGTGGAAAACCACTGGAGGCACCCCCCCCCACCCAAACACTATGCCACTATGTCCCTAACTGAATAATCTGCCTTATTTCCTCGATTCAAACAGTTCACACACAACTTGCTTATTACTATCTGGACAAGTGCAATACGTAAGCCCACTCTTTGCATAGTGGCTGAAAGCTGGCTCTGGTCATCTGGTTTTTGTAGTTGTTGTTTTGGTTTTTAGGAGCATTAGCAACTAAGGCCATATTGCTCCAGGCTATGCGGTGGTCATTCCTTAACCTTTCCTCCGTATTTGGTGGTGACGAACTCGAACCCCAGTCTAATCAAGAAGCGTGTGCTACGCACTGCTGCTCCTTCCCACCTGGCTACGGAGGCGCCTGGTTTTTGTAGTGTGGCCAAATGACTGGCAGTTGTAACATATCATGACCAATGATTGAATTTAAGTTAAAATAAGAATGTATGATTGTTTTTCTAACTATGATTGCATTTAAGTTAAAATAATATTTAATTTAACACATCTGATAACTCAGATGAACAAACTGATCCTTCTGAAATCTCGTTAGAGCTTGCAGACTTTCAATTGTCATATGGAAAACATTCTTTAATCTTAGGTATTTGCAATTGAAAGTCGGCCTGGTCTGCTAAACTATTTCTGCAATTTACCAAATTTATTCATAAACTCATAAAAGTTTCGCTATGAGTGTATTACATAAATATTTGAAGTTCTAACACCTTGCTGGATCATATCAGCATACAAATCATGTTGACAGTGCAACATGTAGCTGAGTCATCAAGCATGAAAGTGCAGAATAATATGCATTTGAATGGACCATGGCTGAAGCCCATGTGACTCTTAAATATATATATATATATATATATATTTTTTTTTTTATTTTTTTTTTTTTTTTATGAAAACCCCAAACACAAGAAGTATTAGAACCTATAGTACTTAGTACTGTGCTTGGGTTGGAGGTTGAGAAGATGAAAGAAGATATTTGTTGACATTAGATGAACTTCTGTAGACTGTAATTTTCAGGAAATATATATGAAGGAAGGTTGTTCCATAAAACAGCAGTTGAATGAATAAATGAAGAAGATGAAAGGTTGGTTCTGTGAGTTTGAAGTTGGACAGTAAATGGATGTTGGCTGGTGGCAGCACGTGTTCGGATTGTTTTGAAAGAGAGAGCGGGAATTATAGAAGCCACTTCAGAAGAATAGTGCCCATGAAAGAATCTGTAGAAAAGGCATGCAGCAGAAACAGTACGTGAGACAGCGAGTGGAATGTTTGTTATTTGGTTTTTAGGAGCATTAGCAACTAAGGCCATATTGCTCCGGGAATATGCGGTGGTCATTCCCTAACCTTTCCGCATCCTCTGTATTTGGTGGTGACGGACTCGAACCCCGGTCTAATCAAGAAGAGTGCACTACGCGCTGCTGCTCCTTCCCACCTGGCTACGGAGGCGCCGATTCGACAGCGAGTGGAGAAACTCTGTTAGAGATGAGTCATTAAGTAGCCTAACTGCCCTCTTCTGAATGGAATCTGAAGAGAGAGGTTTTGGAGGCAATGCCCCAGATATGGGAAAAATATTCCATGGTAGGGAGGATTTGCGATTTGTACAGAGTTAACAGCTGTTTGGAAGGAAAGTAACGCCCAGAGCGAAAGAGAAAACCAAGTTTTTTAGATGCAGAGGAAGCAATATTTGTAATGTAATTGTGCCAAGAGAGATTAGAAGTCAGAGTAATCCTAGGAGCAGAAGAATCCTTTTTCTGAGATATAAGACAAGACTGAGTTTTAGGAGGATTGAAATCAGCTAATTTGTCGTTGCCATACTGGAGAATTACCTGGTGATTAACATTTAAGGAATTGATAGAGGATATTCAAGAAGTTGAAGCTGATTGAGCAGGGCAAGGTTTCTCAAAATGGAAAGGGGAATGCAATGTGATATCATCAGCAAAACTATAGTTAGGATTTCCAGTCAAAGGAAGGAGGTCATTAATAAACAAGAGGAAAAGAGTGGAGGAAAGAACTGAATCTTGGGGAACACCAGCATTAGTGGAGAAGTTAGAAGATAGAGAGCCATTTACTATCACACTCAGTGAGCGATAAGAGAGAAAACTGGATAACCAATTACAAAAAACAGTTGGCAAGCCATAAGATGGAAGCATGTTTAGAAGACCTTTATGCCACACATGATCGAAAACCTTTGAGATGTCAAGAGCAACTGCTTGTTTTACTGAATTTTTCCATTGAATGTGTCCATAAATGGGTAACATAAGCCGGAATATCACCAGTGGATTGAAACTGACGAAATCAATACTGGCGATCATTGATCAGATGGAAGATTTCTAGGTGGTTTAAGAATTGGCTGTTGATTGATTTCTCCATTACTTTAGAAAGAGTAGAAGTAATTGCAATGGGATGATAATTGGATGGGAGGGATTTGTCACCTTTTTAGGAACTGGTGGATATGAGCAAATTTCCAAGCGAAAATAAGAAAGTGAAAAAAGGTGGCAAAGAACAGGAATAAGTTCAGGAGCACAGATTTTGAGACCAAGTGGAGAAATACCATCAGGACCTGCAGTTTTCTTAGCATCAAGATTTGTCAAAATCCTTCTGAAATCCTTTTGACGGAAGACCACAGGAGGCATTGAATGGAGTGTGTTGGGAATGGTGGGAGGTGTTTTAGCAAAATCATTAATACATGAGCTGGAAGAAAAACGGAATGCTAGCAGGTCAGCTTTATCCTTCGCTGAAGTGACAATAGAACCATATGGTTTTGACAGAGATGGACAAAAGTTACGGCCAATAGCTTTGACAAGAGACCAGAATGTTTGGCTACCATTAGGGCAAGAAGCAAGTTTTCTACTCTCAGCCTGTTCAAACTCTAGTTTGGACTGATTAATAACTGCTTTACAATTGTTGCAAGCTTTGGTATTGGCAGAAACTGAAAAATTGGAAACAAGCCAATTACAATATGCAACATTCTTCTCTTGAACAGCCTTAGAACATTTATTGGAAAATCAAGGTTTAGATAAAAGATGAAGTTTTAAATTGAAGTGTGGAATAAAGGATTCCATTCCTACAAGAATAATTTCACTGATACGATCTGAGCAAACGTTGACATCAGAAGTTTTGAAAAGTAATCCGACCAAGGAAAAGAAATCTCGCAGGTCATCCTATTTTGCATTCTTGTAATGCCAAACAATATGAGGTTGGGAATAGCCATGAGATAAAGGCTCCATTGGAGAAGAGACAATCACAAAGTTGTGATCTGAGGTGCCTAAAGGACCACTCACTTTGACTGTGTACTTAGAAGGGTTGTTTGTGAGAAAAAGATCAAGCATGTTGGCTGAATTGTTAGGATTGTCCGGTATTCTTGTAAGTAAATGAACAATCTGTGCAAAGTCATTAGTAATTGCAAAAGCCTCACCATCTCGACCAGCTGGGTCGGTGTGACTAGAAAACGGAAGCCAGCTGGAGTTGTAAATATTAAAATCACCAAGAAAAATTACCTCCCTGTTAGGAAGTTGGACTGGAGAAAGTCAAGTTGCAAAGAGAGGAAGTCAAAGAGCTCCAAGTGATTAGTGGAGTTGGGAGAATGGTAGAGACAACAGATGAATTTGACACAATGAGGTAGAGAGATTTTAAGCCAGAGAAGATCGAAAAGAGGAAATTATAAATTACCAAGTGTCTGATAGGGAATATTAGAATGGACATATGCACCACCTTTGAGGCAAAAGGAATCATACAGCGAATAATTTGTGCAACTGAGATGAGCAGTAGCTGAATCAACCGATAACTGAGATTCTGTCAGAAAAAGTACATGGGGTTTGGCAGACTGCAAGTGGAAATGGACATCATTGAGATTAGAACTGAGACCACATATATTTGTGAAATGAACTAGAAAGTGTTTGGGAGGTTTAGATCTTTTCGCAGATATGCTTGCTTTATTAGTTTGACAATTCATGGTGTATTCAATAGTAAGAAAAAGTTGGGGGGGACATGCTGTATGAAGTAATGAAATTTTTGGATATGGCATACATAGGGTAAGAATATACCCAGATCCTTGACATAACGTGGCCTCAAGACAATGTCCCCTGCATACACACTACTCGGACTCACTCTAGTCACTATCTGGCAAAGTAAAGGTAGCAAAATTATACACTAGCTGATCCAGAAGCTTCCTAGAGAGTTACCAATAGGTTCGTTCCGGTGTACTAACTAGCGGCCGGCCTGCTAACACCGTTTTAGAGCTGCACCCTCGAAATGTCAGGAAGATTGGATCTCACCATGATGTCCATCATAACCTCAAAAGTCATCAGTCATACTGTATGATGGAAGAGAAGGGGAAGGGTTGACCGGAACTTAGCTCTGGAGACTAAACATGGGTTCCACCACTTGAAGCCTTCAATAAGCAAAGTATTGCACCAGTTGATGAGAGTCATCTACCACCTAGTAGTTAGTGATTATTAAGAGGCTTTGAGAGCACCTGTCAAATATTACTTAGCTTTGCCTTAACTATTAATAAATATCTTTTTGTTTATATTTCTATTTGTGATGTTAGTCATTAATGTAACATACCATCGCAAAAGAGGGTTAGAAATGTGAAATTCGTAGGTGATGCACTTTCTTTGAACACCAGTGTATTTTCTACCATAAATATCCTATTAGAGAATTAGGAGAGTGATTTTCATTTGTCTTGGAAATTCATGTTGTTTCGAAGAAATGAATCATCCACACTTTCACTAAATTTCATGTCTGTTTACATGGTAGCTACAAGTAGTCCCTAATTTCAGCTTTGTTTTAACTGCTGTGCAAGTAACCTTACAATATCTAAGAGGAAATCCTTGAGTGTAGTGTGAAAAAGTGGAAGTGCTTAATTGTGTAGATCGGAGCATTCAAAAAAAGAAAAGAAATTGCTTTAAAATTTGGTATTCCTGCCAGTAGGGTGTTAACCATTCTGAAAAACTGTTTCAATTTACAAACTGTTTGAGGAAACAGGAACCAGTCGGAAGCATGCGAAATTATGCCTTTGGGAAGATGTAGATGAAGCAGTTTTTAAGTGGATGAAACTGATTTGAGACCAAAACATGCCGATATCAGGACTATTAATAAAAGAAAAGGCTATGGAGTACGCATCTTTTCTGGGGCACAAAACATTCCAAGCCAGTTCTGGTTAGCTAGACAAATTTAAAGAGCATAATGGCTTACTCAAAAAAGTTATTTCTGATGAAAGTGAAGTTGCAATTGAAGAAGATTATATCCGTGGGAAAGAAACAGTTTTGAAAAAATTATAGGGGACTATGAGTCCAAAGATATATTCAATGCTGATTACACAGGTCTATTTTTAAATGTTTGCCGAACAAGACACTGACTTTTAAAGGTTATTGTTTGGTTTTTAAGGAGCATTAGCAACTAAGGCCATATTGCTCCGGGATATGCGGTGGTCATTCCCTGACCTTTCCGCATCCTCCGTATTTGGTGGTGACGGGCTCGAACCCCGGTTTAATCAAGAAACGTGTGCTACGCACTGCTGCTCCTTCCCACCTGGCTACGGAGGCGCCGCTTTTAAAGGTGATAAAATGTGTAGGCAGTAAAAATAGTTTGTTTGTTTGTGATTTGGTTTTTAGGAGCATTAGCAACTAAGGCCATATTGCTCCAGGCTGGGGATATGCAGTGGTTATTCCCTGACCTTTCCACATCCTCTGTATTTGGTAAAAATAGTAAGGAGAGAATTACACGCTTGGTTGCAAATATGGCTGCCAATGAAAAACTGAAGCTTTTGGTAATAGGAAAAAGTAAACAACCCCGATGTTTCAAAGGATAAAGTCATTAGGACTACAACTACAAGAAAAAAATCTTGAATGACAAGCGAAATTTTTGAGCAGTGGATTTTAAATTTGGATAGAAAGATGATGAAAGAAAACAAAAAAATCACATCGATTGTCGACAACTGCCCTGCGCACCTTCACTGGGTAATTTCAAAACTTACAAGTGTGAAGCTTGTTTTATTCCTTCTGAATAATTCGTCTTAACTGTAGCCAGTGCCGGATTTACATATAAGCTACAACTTAGGGCCTCACATTCCAAGTGGCCTTACCCCATCTTAATTAAAAAATTCTTTTATAATATTGTCACAGGTGAACAGTAACAGAGAAGGGATTCACACATGTTATAGCTTAAGGCCACAACAAGTTTAAATCCAACAATGACTGCAGCCAATGGACCAAGGCATTATCAAGTATTTGAAAATGTTCATGCTGAAAAAAATTATAATGAGAATAGAGATACCAACCAGCCTATAGATTCTGTTATAGATTTGTGGATGTGCATATCACAGTTGGTGAAAGTGAGGAGTCAAGATGTCACAGAAACAATGATTAAGAACTGTTTCGCAAAAGCAGGTTTTGCTAAAATGCTAATTAACAGAGATGACAGGGATGAACTACTAGAAGACATTGAGCAATCTTGGGAAGAGTTCCAACCGAGGTTTAATCAGTGGAGAAATTGTTCTCGACGAATTTTTAGGAGTTGAAAATGACGCCATAGTAGCTGAATATCCAAGTGACTCCAACATGTTGCTGCTTATTTAAAGAACTAGTGACAATATCGATGATGAGTTGGATGAAAATGAGGGCAATATTAAACCCAGGGGTGTTCCTAGGGTATGTGATGCCCAGGTGCCAATCGCAATTTGTAGCCTGGGTGCCAATTGAAATTTGGCACCCCCCCTTAAAATTTTCTTCATATGTGTATGTAAGTTTCAGGTGCCTCTTGAACGTTGCTGCCCAGATGCATGGCACCCCTTTCACCCTTCAAATGGCCAGCCCCTGATTAAACCTTCCAAACAAATGTTGGTTGCATTTGAAACTTTGCATTGAGACCTTCAGTGGGAAGAAAATGTAACAGAAAATATATGAGTGGTTAAAGTTTAAACAAATTCAAACATTTTTTATGAATGGCATACAGTAGAATCCAGTGTACAACAAAAAATAACAAAATTTTTACGACATGATTCTTAAGAGTAGTCATTTCTTAATATGTATGTATTAATAAATTGTTTTAAAATGTTATAAAATTTATTCATTCCCACTTATTTCTGATTTATTTCCCATATTTGACTATATTTCTGAATTTACAGTATTTTTCATTGTTGAAAAGGTCATATTTCTTCATAATGAAATTTTTGTATAACGAATGTTTTCAAGGGAACGAATTTTGTTATATAGAATTCGCGCATCGGTGTATATACACCAATGAGCCAAAACATTATGACCAGCGAGTCATTATGCAAATCGAAGCAACTGCAGGTGACCTACAGATGGTTTGGGTTTTTTTTAGGAGCATTAGCAACTAAGGCCATATTGTTCCGGGATATGCGGTGGTCATTCCCTGACCTTTCCGCATCCTCCGTATTTGGCGGTGATGGGCTCGAACCCGCGACCTACAGAGCATGCGCGGATTGGGACACAGTATAAAAAACACCTGATACCGAGCTCCGCTAATCAGTGTTACTCTTGTTCTTCAGATGGAAAAGGCAGCAGACTTAAACAAGTTTGACAAAGGCCGAATTGTAATGGCCAGATGACTGGGCCAGAGCATATCCGAAATGGCATGGCTGGTGGAATGTTCAGAGTCAGTCGTGATTAGTGCCTACTGAAAGTGGTCCAACGAGGGAACCCACGAACTGCTGGCGAGGTGTTGGACAACCACGGCTCATCAATGCTAGAGGTGAGCGAAGGCTCTCTCGGATGGTACATGGCAACAGAAGGGCGATTGTGATGCAACTCGCTGGTAATTGGAATGCTAGTGACGGGAATAATGTGTCACAACACACACTACATCAAACCCTGCTGAAAATGGGGCTGCATAGCTGCAGGCTGCTCCGAGTGCCCATGCTAACAACAGTTCGCCGGTGACAGTGCCTACAATGGGCACGCAAACATTGAAACTGGACCTTGAGTGATTGGAAGAAGGTTGTCTGGTCCAATGAATCACGTTTCCTGTTGCACCATGTGGACCACCAGGTACGTGTACTTACTTTACCTGTTGGGGAAGTGATGGTGCCTGGATGCACCGTGGGACGAAAACAAGCCGGTGGCGGCAGTGTCATGCTTTGGGCTAGGATACCCTGGGTCCATTCATCCACGTGCCAGGCACTCTGACATCTACCACCTACCTAAACATCATTGCTGACC
Source organism: Mastigoproctus giganteus (assembly GCF_048544385.1). Lineage (NCBI taxonomy): Eukaryota > Metazoa > Arthropoda > Arachnida > Uropygi > Thelyphonidae > Mastigoproctus > Mastigoproctus giganteus. The sequence goes on along the minus strand of NC_143578.1, from coordinate 201,081,387 downwards.
AGGTACAACCTTTCATGGTAATGGTCTTCCCTTCTGGCGGTGCCCAGGACACAACACATGCCACACTGTCCGGATTGTTCGAGACTGGTTCACGGAACGTGAGGAAGATTTCCAGGTATTGCCCTGACCTCCAAATTCCCAGACATCAATCCCACCGAGCATCTGTGGTTTGTGTTGGAACAGCAACTCCGATCTGCGGTGTCTCAATTACAGGGGTAATTGAGACACCTCAATTACAGGGGTTAAAGGATCTGCTAGTTACGTGTTGGTACCAGATACCACAAGACACATTTAGAAATCTTGTAGCATGCATGCCTCGCCAGGTACGAGCTGTTTTGGCTGTACGGGGAGGACCAACATCATATTAGATAGGTGGTCATAATGTTTTGGCTCATCAGTGTGTATATATATATATACAGGGTGTCTCAAAAATATTGGTACAAACATTTAGGGTAGGTAGATAACATATAAAGGAATGGGAATCGCATAGGAATCCATAACTGGAAATGTTACGGGAAAGTAGTAGCAGAGGCACAAGAAGCAGAAATGACACAGGACAGTAATTAGGGGCAAACATTTATTTGACATAATATTAACAATGGAGTACGAGATGGATGCATTTCATGATATTACAACAGATGCTCGAAGGTTCCACCATGACACGCGATGCATGCGTGACACCAACGCAGCATGGATTGGCGGACAAGGTCGAACACACCAGGAGTTTATTTGACAGTAGCAGCAGCGCAGATGAGTCTCGCCATGAGATCCATTTCCGTCTCCACAGGCGATTCATACACGATAGATTTGAGGGCCCCCCACAGAAAGAAATCAAGGCTCGATAAATCAGGTGAGCGTGGGGGCCAGGCAACTGGTCCACCACGGCCAATCCATTGACGCCCAAAATGCCTGTTCAAATGGTCACGAACACACCTTTCATAATGGGCAGGCGCCCCGTCACGTTGAAACCAAATGTTGCATCTCACATTTTCTGGAACATCGTCAAGTAACCCCGGTAGAACTTGTTCAAGAAAGATCCGATATTTAGCAGAGTTCATGCCGGATGGTAACAGGTATGGGCCGACTAAGCAGTCACCGACCATACCTGCCCACACATTTATTGTGAAGCGATGTTGTGCCGCATGGGGGCACACACCGTGTGGGTTGTCGTGAGCCCACACATGAGTGTTGTGCTGATTGAATAAGCCTTCCCGAGTGAAATAAGTCTCATCCATGAACAAAACATAGGCTGGACAATTCAAGTCTTGAACACTTTCTTGGAGAAACCACTGCACAAAAGCCACATGTGCAGGATGATCTTGGGGGAGCAGTAACTGAACACATTGGAGATGAAAGGGGTGTAAGGAATCGTCGTGCCAGTCAGGCTGTACACTGCAATGAGACCTCCTAAGGCAGAGACAACGGCACGTGTGCTGGTAGTAGGATTATTCTGGACGGCATTCAACACACTTCCTTCCATGGTGGGAGTTCGTGTCAAACGCACTACTCCTGTCACCTCTAAATTACCCATAATTGCACAAATTTTGATGCACACGTGCAAACAAATGGTGGTCCGGTACATGTCTATCTGGGAAGCGTTCTCCATAAATTCGTTGAGCAGCTCGTCCATTGTCCTCTGCTAATCAATACACTAAGTGCATGTCTGCCAGCTCACAGTTCGTATATCGATGCATGCTCTTCATACGGCGACTACTGCTTGAATGAGTAAACCAGAAATTTTCCTTCTCGCGAACTGATGAACAGCGCCATCTACTGACTTACGGTGACATTTCCGGTTATGGATTCCTATGCGATTCACATTTCTTTAGATGTTACCTACCTCCCCTAAACGTTTGTACCCATATTTTTGAGACACCCTGTATATATATATATATATATATATATATATATATATATATATATATTTTTTTTTTTTTTTTCCCCACAGAAAGGCTGAAATTCAGTATAGGTACCCTCTCATGTTGAACAAACAACTTGTGTGATCGAAATCTGCGAATATTTGTAAAATCGGACAAGTGCAAACTCATTGTGATATTCTCTTGTAGAATCTGTATCTTCATTTTGAATTTAAAACAATGTTTTGAATTTAGACCAAACATAAATATAATGTATAGGATATTAAGAAATATTAAAATTTTGAAATATTATATTTTAAGTCAGGAAAGGTACCCCTCATGTTACGCTATGTGACGAACAGAAGTTGTGTGACGGATATGAACTGAGAAAAATAGTTGTTATTAGAAGAAAAAAAAAAAAAAAACACTTATTAGAGGGGTCATATTTTTAATCGACTTTAATTTTTGTTTAGCGAAAAAAGGTTAGGTTTTTTCTGTGAAATAATACTAATAATAAAAATACATATACATACTTCTTTTAACAATAAAAACAAGAGAAATTAAATAATATAATTAAATATATTTTTCTGCTGAATGAATTTTTCTTTAATAATTCTTCATTATTTGCTATTTCTTCATAAAATTCTTCACAAGAATTAGCAAAATTGCACTTAACTTGTAGCACGCGTTCAGCATTTCTATGGTCAGTTGTTTTTTTGCTGACATTCACACCTTATTTACAACCGAAAAAACTCTTTCTGTTGTACCATTGGTTCCCAGCAAACATAATGCAAATGATTTGCATTGTTTGCCATTAAGTACGGAGGCCACATGTCCAATCCGGAACATTTTGGACTGTCCCACATAATCCAGGACATCTGCTCACTTTAACTTACAGAAGCTTTCGACATTGTGTTTGTCTCTTTGCTATGAATAAATAAATATGTTACTTATGGAAATTGAGCATGGTACAACGTGGTCACATTAAATAAACAGAGTGCATGACCACACTTAAACAGAAGCTTGTTTTACCACAGTAAAACATGCTACTGTTACGTATTTTAGTATTTGTTCTCCCATTGGCTGAATAAATATCACTAGGAGGAAAATTATTTTAATGTATAGAAAGATATAAATTTCCGAATTGATTAATTGTAAACTTCTCTGACCTTAGTGGTCATGCCGAAGTATAAAAAGATCATTTTTGCTCTTCACCCCCCCCCCATTTTTTTATGTCATATTAACTAAACAGATGGGTCAGACTAGCTCTTTCCTTAGCAAATCCATACTGTGATTCCTATATAACTGCATTTTTATACCAAAAGTGATCCTACATTACTTCTTTAACCACTGACTCTGATTTCACTTTGTGAATAGGAGAGACATCTGCATACCCTGAACCTTCAAGAACCACTCCTGAATCCAAGGAGACGTTCTCAGAATTACAACCAATGGTCTTCCTTACTTCTTTTAATATAAATGGGTAGATTCTATGAACCATTAATGCAATAATTACTTTTAGCTCAAGCAATTCCTATTCCACCTTCTCAATTATCACAAAATCATTTAACTCCAAGTTATGATTTAGTATACTTCTGGTATCCCCATACCTAAGAACTCCTTTGCACAAGAATATAGATCAATATTCATTCAGCTTGTCAGAAACTTGAATAGGATCATCAAAACTTATGCTATTTATATCTAGTGGGTTAATGTGATTCATTGTTTTTCTTCTAGTGTTAACATAAGCATAGAAGCCTTTGCTACTTTTTCTTTGCATTTTTAGCCAAAGACCTCTCACAATCTACCTTATCATGCCTAACCTCCCTTAGTGATTGCAGACTAGACTTCTGCTTCCCCTGATGATTTATAATAATCCCATTCATTTTTCTTCTGTCACTAGTCTTATCAGCATCCGATATCAATTTAGATTTAAACCAGTAGTCTCCAAAGTGAGCCATACCCACCCTGGGGACTTGCCGCCACCCCCTGCCTATTAGCACCCCAAGGAGCCTAATAAGCAAGGGGGTAGCAAGGTTGCAGTGGAGGAGGTAGACCCCCCCCCAAAAGTGTTGATCGCTTATATACGATTGACCAGGCTAGAGCCTAGGGCAAAACACCTTCCTCATTTCAAGTTCTCTGCCTTATCATTTTCAGAGCTGTTTTCTTTGGTCACTCTGTATCTACGATTTGGAGTTGTCATAAGTTAGCCAATTATTGGTAACAGCTATTGATTTTCTTATAAATTAGTTACCGTACATCTGTGGCAGGTGAAGGTCTGGTTTTATGCTGGTTTTAGTGTGGTCATCCAACTTGTCTCCAAACAAAGAAATCAACTCCAGGTTGTTGGCTGTTGTAGAGTTTTAAGTGCATCAGCAACATAGGCCATACTGCACCATTTATAATATGTCTATAAATTGTGTAAATTTCCTCTGGCTAACTCAGCCACATTGTGAAAAAGAACCATAAAAATTCCTCATATTATTGACCGGATTTGGACTTAGGTCTTTTCCACCCAGTGTGGAGAGAACAGTGGTTATGCCAACAGCACTATCCATGAGGGCTTACAACTCCAGATTACTAAACATGGTGATTTAAGACACCCATTAAGTGACTTTAAAACAGACATTGGGAAACTGGTATCATTTCATCAAGCTCATCCACTGCATTAAGAATTTACTGAGCAGTGAAGTAGTTACTAAATATGGTATCTAAGACTCTTGCTAAATGACTATCAGACTTTGAAAAGCTGGGATCACTGGATCAAGTTTATCAATTTTGTCGAATTAATTAAACTAAAAAGTTTAATTGGATTGATTTTGAATAAATGTGCAATTAATTGTTACTGTTTTGAATTTTATTGTTATTATTCTCCTTAGCAAGTTGTGTAAACTGCTAGTCTGAATAATGCTTTTCATAGGGTAGAGTAAGGGACACTGGGGACGAGCTTATGAACAAAGGGGAGCAGTGGCCGAACCTTGAACAATATCTCTTAGTCGGTTTCAAAAGCCTAATAGCATCTGTGATTGTTTTCTCGAATGCTTCCCATTTAGAATTTACAGCTGATCCCAAAGGAAAAAAATCTTAAAAACTGACTAAGACCACTGCAGTCACAATTTTGAAAACAAAAATCCCTTTATCCTTGACATTAGTTATATTTTTAAGGAAATCTCACATCAATACACTGTGATCACAGCAACTTAGAGTTTCCTTTATTTGGAGATTTCTAATGCAAGAAGACTCACTGCTGTTCTAACATGCTAGTATAGAAAACAGTCAATCATCCAATCTTTTTCCCTTCAGTGTATCTTTCAGCTGGTTTGTCCCTTTGATGAGTGTCTCCATTTCTCATGGCCTTGTGCAAGATGTTTCACTTCTGCATAAGTCATCCAATAAAAACAGAAAAGTTCTGCTGCTTATAGGGGTGACTGGCTCAAGTTCAATATGTAAAAAGTTAAAATCCCCCATTATAAGACTGATTTATATTCTGCTTTACTAGTCCATTCTATTCTATCTACCTGTATAGTTTCATTATACTCAACACAATCATTTAGCCCATAATGGACTCATACTCTCATTTTTGTTTTCCTAGGGCTTAGATACCAAACTGACTCCACATTACTGGCCACCCAAATGAACTAGGTGTACTACTACAGAATCTAATTCTATGTGCTTCTAAACCAAAGGCATAAACCCCACCCCCCACCTCCCATTCCTCTCAGTACAAGCCCTCCATAGCAGTCAGAAAGATTTCTGGGCACTAATAAAGAAACTGTTCTAATGTTAGAAGAATAAGTGGTACTTACATATCAGCATCTTCATCACGTCTATTAGTCTCAGCTGAGAAAGTATTCCCAAGGTTTACAGCATCAAGCTCCTCAACTCCTGTCCTAAATAAAAGGAAATATAAAAATAACTATATCAACACATTTGTCATGTGTCAAGAACTGTACCGTTTCTCTGAAGGGAAAAACAATACAATCCTTAACTTAAAAAATCGTACAATTCTAAAATATATAAAAAATTGAACAATTATACAATTTTGTAAAATCTTTTGATCAGTTTTTATGGCAGACTTATTACACCGATTTTGTGTAAATTCCATAAAGAAAAGAGTTTATTTTAAACTTATAGTTACTTTTTTTTTCTTTTTTTTTTTTTATGAAACCCCCAAACGCGAAAGGTATCAAAACCTATAGTACTTAGTACCGTGCATGGGTTGAAGGAGAAGTATGGGGGGAGGGGATGCCGGAAACTTTGCTCTAGAGACTAAACATGGGTTTATATTACTAAAATAACATATTTAATTTTCAGAATTTCTTTTACATGTAAATAAAGCTTGTGTATATTATTTAACAGTTAAAATGGCAGATAAGGATCGATTTAGATATTCTAGTAAAGCAACTAAGTTATATAAAACAAAATCTGTTAAAAATAATTTTAATTATATATATATAGTAGTTCTGAAACTTAAAAATTTATGACAACACAACAAAACAAATGGCCTCAGTCCCCAGCGGCTTTCACTCTCCCTCTTACAGCAGCGAGCAGATCAGAGTGGATGCAGAGGGTGCTAGGAATCTCCGGGTATGACCAGGCTGCCATGCACGGAAATTGAACTTGGCCTGTTAAAATATAATATCGCTGATTGGTGAAGAGAGGATATCAGAGCTGGAAAAGTAATTGGGAAATGTGAATTGGAATATCATTGGCTTGCCTGAAACAAGAAGAAGAAATTAATCAATTATAAGTTTATCAAGTGGAAATCTGCTGTACACCAATGGAAACAGTGAAAAAGAGTGAAGGTGGAGTTGGCTTTTTGGTCCATAGAGATATTAAAAAAAACATTTTGGAATTAAAAAGTACATAATCAAGGGTGTCAAGATTACTACTCAGCATTTCTAAGAAGTACAAACTAAAGTTTATAATGATATATGCACCAACATCAAGCCATGATGATGAAGAGTTGAAGAAATGTACACTGAAATTGAGACTTCTAGATGAACAGAAAACTTACTACATCATCGTTATGGGGGACTGTAATACTAAGGTTGGAAAGAGACAAAACAGCACAGAAAGGGAAACTATAGGAAATTTTGGAATTAGTGAAAGAAATGAAAGACTTGTGGAATTTGCTGAATCTCAAGGAATGTTAGTAATGAACATTTTTTTTTCAAGAAAAGGGTGAACAAAAAGTTGGCATGGAAAAGCCCAAATGGCTTAACAACTAATTATATTGAATTCATCCTCACTAATAGAAGATATACTGTGAAAGATGTTACCGTCCTGAACAAGCTAAATGATGGAAATGATCACAGAATGGTAAAAATATGACTAGAGTAAATAATACAAAGGTCTTTGAGATAACAGAAGAGGAGAAAAAGCAGTATGTACTGGAACTTAAGAATAAGTTTGAGCTTCTGCACATTTCAGGACCAAGATATTGATGAGGAATATAACAACTTTCTGAAAGTGATAAAACCCGAGAAGCCTATAGGTAAAAAGAAATCCAAAGAAGAAAAATTAGTCAAGAAACACTTGCCATCATGAACGGAAGATGACAAACGAAGAGCAAGATAAATAAAACAAGAACAAATTTGAGTTATGCAAAGCCATTAGAATGAGACTCAGAGAGAACATGAGATTTAACACAAGAAAAGTAGAACAAGCATTAATGGAAAACAAAGGACTTACCGTATTTCCCCATGTATAAGACCCCCCCCTTTTTTTTAAAAAAATTTGGGGTTTAAAAATGGGGTGCATTTTATACAGTGGTTGTAGATTTTTTTTTTTTTACTTGCATTTCCTGCTTTTTTGCGCTTGTTGTCTTTGTGCTCATTGTTCGCACTTGTTACCAGTATATTAGGTTACGTTTTGCCAGGTTCTGCCCAGAAATAACTCAGAAAAGATTTTCGTACAGTGCTGAATTCAAGTTAAAAGTGATCCAGTTTGCAAAAGCGAATGGGAATCGTGCTGCTGAATGTAAGTTTGGTCCTCCTCCAACTGAGAAAACAATCCAAGACTGGCTACGGGAAGAAGAAACCCTACTGAAAACGCCACAGCAGAAGAAGGCCATTAGAGGCAAGTCAGCAAAATGGCCTAATGTGGAGAGGGAATTGAAGATATGGATTGAGAAGCAAAGGGCAATTCGAATTCCTGTGTCCACAAAGATGGTTCAGCATGAGGCAAGAAGAATTGCTGATGAAAAAGAAGTTACTGGTTTCAAAGGAGGACACAATTGGTGCTTCAGGTTCATGAAACGGAATGGACTAAGCATGCGTACATGCACCAGACTTGCCCAAAGTATGCCTGAAAGCTATGAACAGAAGGTCCTTGAATTTCATCGTTTTGTCATTCAATGTTGGAAGAGACATCAGTTTGAGTTGGGACAGATTGCAAATATGGACAAAGTCCCCCTTCAATTTGACGTCCCAAGTAACAGAACTGTTGATAAGAAGGAAGTTGTTATGGGAGTTTAATGGCGCATAAAGAAGAAGGGGGCGAAAACTGTAACTGTGAAGACAAGTGGACATGAAAAGATTCATTATACAGTTGTTCTAGCTTGTTGTGCCGACGGAACCAAGCTGCCTCTTATGCTGATTTTCAAACGAAAAACAATGCCAAAAGAACACTTTCCTCGAGGAGTGATTGTCCACGTTCATGACAAGGGTTGGATGGATCAGGATGGGATGAAGATCTGGTTTGAGAAAGTTTGGAGCAGGAGACCAGGTGGGCTCTTACGCAAACCTGCCCTATTGGTGCTTGATCAGTTCAGGGCACACATAACAAAAAATACAAAGAAGATTGCTGCAGAGCAAAAAACAAAACTTGTCGTCATACCTGGAGGCTTGACATCCCAATCCAACCACTTGATGTCAGCATTAACAAACCCTTCAAAGCTGCCATGAGAGACATATGGAACCAATGGATGAAGTCTTCTGGGGACAATTTGACACCAGCAGAAAGAGTGAAGAAACCAACTATAGGAGAAATTTGTATCTGGGTGAAAAGATCCTGGGATAATATCAAGATTGAGATTGTTGTCAAGTCATTTAAGAAGTGTGGCATTTCAAATGTCATAGATGGAAATGAGGACGAGGCAATATATGAAGACAATGATTTGTCATCAGACACTGATGAGGACAAGCTAATGGATGGGAGTTTTGACAGTGATGAGTTGTATGAATTTTATGATGAATAAAACTTGAGTTCAATAACTTTATGTAATACAATTTTTTTTCAAATTTCGGGCCCCAAAATTAAGGTGCATCTTATACATGGGGAAATACGGTAAATCAACAGTCATTAGCAGCAATACAGAAAGACAAATGATACTGAATCTAAAGAATAGTGATAGTGTACTTATAAATAGCAGAGACTACTATAACCCAAAGGTCGCAGGTTCGAATCCCGCCTTGGGCTTGGATCCAAGTACTGCAAAAAAACCTTGGGAGGTGCATTATGGCCACAGAAGCCGATGCGCCAACAACCAACTAAAAAAAAAAAAAAAAAAAAAGAGAGAGACTACTATTCCAGCACTGGGAAAGAAGGATCACAAATTTGCAACACACACAACATACCCAATATCCTTCCTGCTGAGAGAGAATATGCACAGAAGAAAATGAAGAATCAAAAAAAAAAAAGCCTCGGGTGAAGATGAAATCACTATAGAGTTGTTAAAATTGGGAGGAAAAGACATGGCACAGAAACTGGCAAGACTCTTCATAAATACATTAGGAAAGGTGTGAATCCTAAGGAGCGGAATAATGCAATCATAATTTTGCTGCATAAGAAAGGAGACAAATCAGAAATTGGAAATTATAGACCAATTAGCGTGTTGCCCCACATCTACAAGTTGTTCACAAGAGTCATCACTAACAGGTTAGAAAGAATACTTGATGAGAATCAACCAAAAGAGCAAGCTGGCTTTAGGACAGGATTCTCAACTATGGATCACCTTCCAGTAATAAAAATAAATAAATTTTCTGTTTATACTCCGGCACGACAACCAAGTCAGTAGAGTTTACAATAAATCGTCAATACAAATATTTATCGTATTTAGTAGTCACAAGCTAATGGAGAAAGCAAATGAATATAAAACACCATTATGCCTGGCATTTAATATAAATTGTGGATTATGAAAAGGCATTTGATTCCATACAGCATAAGGCAATGTTTTGGGCTTTATGATTTTGAAGAAAATATATGAGAATTCTACCTATTTTATTAGACTAGACAAAGACAGTAACAAATTTAAAACTGATAAAAGAGTTCAACAAGAAGACAACAACAGATGACATTATAATCATAAGTCATGTTCCCAAAGAATTAGAGAAAAACCTTAATCACTTATGCAGAATTATTAATGATTTTGGACTGAAGATGAATATGGCTAAGTAATAATGAACAAGTATGCCACAGAAGGGATATAATAGTTAAAGGAGTAGAAATTGAAAAGTGGATTCATAATTTACATATGCCTCTCAGAGCCTTAAAAACCTGAATCAAGTCTCCTCTAAGGTGCCTAGTTTCCAAGCTGTGCAACCCACCTATTTAAAGTCTTTCCTCATATGGATACCTCTTGCTGATCTCATCAGGCGAGTTACCTGTCTTTGGAACCTTTCAAGAAGCACAATGTCCTTCTTGCAATACTGTGTTCATAACTGAACACAGTATTGCAAGTGTTGTCCAACAATAGCCTTATATAATGGGATTATGATGTCGTTATCTCTACTAACAATTGTTCAATAAATCGATAGAACACCATGGGCCTTCTTTGCAATCTGTCTACAATGCTCAGAGAACTTCATGTCTGACTGTATCGTAACACCCAAGTCCCTTTAATCCACTACCGGTTTTAGTTCAACTCCACCAAGTGTATAAGTTATTTTGGGTTTACTGTTCCCCAGGTGTAATACCTTACACTTTGCTGGATTAAAGCATAGTTGCCATTTTTCTGACCATCCCTGAAGTCTATCTAGGTCACTCTGAAGAAGCTCTGCTTGGTGGTGATTAATGAAGTTGCCAGATTACTTGAGCAGAAAAAGACAGCATGGAAAAGTTACAGAGCAATAAAAAGCACTGAAGCCTATAACAGCTACAAAGTGAGTAATAGTGCCATAGAAAGGTTAGGCTGGCAAAGGTAGATTATGAGAAACCACTGGCAAATAGAGCAATGAGTGGGGATAAGGAATTCTTCGCATAGAAGAGAAGGACAGATCAGATCGGACCCTTACGTAATGGGTGTGGGATAGTGGGATAGTGTCAATTACATAAAAAATAAATATACATATAATTAAATTTCAGACAAAGTCCAAACTTCATTGGAAAGAGCTACATCTGATCACAGTCTGTTGGAAGGCCAGCAGCGCCAAGAGCTGCCAAGAATAGAAATGCCAGCACAAGGAACTTCCGAGAATAGAATGCCAGCACAAGGAGCTGCAAAGAACAGAGATGCCAGCACAAGGAGCTGCCAAGAACAGAGATGCCGGAACAAGTAGCTGGAGTTGCAGTGGATATAGCAGACTCAAGCCCACATGATTTCACAGAACTTTAGGTAATTCAGGACTACACCATACCCCATTACAAATCCAAGGCTTCCAAATGCAGAAGAGTCTTCCGCCTAAGAAATATTGCAGTTGCAAAGGCTTGGAAACAAAAGAAGTTCTCCTGTTTATCAACCAGAATTGTCTCGCAGCTTTCTGCCATAAGATTAAGATTACTAACCCGAGATACCAATTCAATTCGTAGATTACTGTACTCCCCACAGTTGTACGTAATATGTTCCCATGATTCTCTTTCACCACAATGGCAACTAGATATTTCAGTAATTCCAAAATCATGCAACTTAATTAATCGAACCATGGCCAGTCAATAAGAACATAGCTTGTTAAGTTTGGGACAAACCACTTGAATTTTATCGAGGCTGCCTTTCTTAAATCTGGAAAAAATTTTTGTGTAATCTGCCCTTTATCACAAACACTCCAACGCTTTTGCCAGACTTTCACCAAAGCATCCTAGATTCTTGCCCTTTCCTTCCTGGGATCTGCCAAGATGTCCACCTCTATATTCAGAAAGGAATAGGGAATGCCAAGGCAGATGAAATAAGCCAATGCACAATACACCAAATGCAGATCAATAGGCAATTTTCCAGTCACAACCTGCAAAGCTGGGGTCGACACAGTTCTGCATGCCATGCACATTCTAAGGAGCATTACTCTTTGAATGGAACTGAGTTTTCTAGTAAATACTTTTTCACTTACACGCTCAAACCAAATTGGTGCACCATACGTTACCATGGGGATAAATACACATTCATATAGCAAGTTCAGCACCTTATCTTTTATTCCCCAGCCAATTCTAGTGATTCGAGTAATCATCCCAATAAATCTCCTCACCTTTTCTGATAGATAAGTAACATGTGAGTTGAAAGTCAAAGATCCATCAAATATAATGCCTAGATATTTTAATTGCCTTGCCGATTTTAGGCTCGACCCATTCATTCTCACAACTGGGGGTCTTCTACTCGAAAAATGACCATTGAAGACCATTGTCCTTGTTTTGGTTCCTGATACAGTCAGTTTATGTAAATTGACTGTATCCTGCTGTGACCTGGTTTCTAATTGCATCCGTGAATTTCCTTCAATAAGCAGCACAAGATCATCAGCATATGCCACCATCTCTGTATGCTCAAAGTCCCTATGCAACCAGTTCTACAAAACTAGGTTCCACATTAGTGTTCCAAAAACTGATCCTTGTGGGCATCCCCTGGTCACTTCTCGTAGAATAGAACCAACCGATGACTTTACAGTGACTGTATGGTGCATGAAGAAGTCCTTTACCACCCAAAAGATCTTAGTTGAACAGCCTGCAAGTCTCAACATCATAAGAATGCTGCTCCATTGAATGGAGTCAAAAGCTCCCTCAAAGTCAATAAAGATTCCAAGGACATACTTACTGTTCGAGCCTAATATACAGTTTTGCAATGCCTGAAGCACATCTTCTGTTTCATGACTCGGAGTAAACCCACATTGTCTGCAGTGTGGTTTGGCGACCAAACCACATCGCAATATAGCATTACCTCTGCTCCGACAAATAATGTTAATGTTTTAGGGAGTCTGCCGGTTTTATTAATACCACTGGGTACAATGTTCACAATATAAACATTGTCGAGACTGTTTGTAGCGTCCGCGATTCGGTCTTGCACTGTTATTGTGATCATCTCCATTCCTTGTTTCTGATAATATTCTACAAAGTTTGGAATTATGATCCTGCACTTGCTGATTAGTGGGATCGACACGCAAAGCTCTGCCAATAGTGAATTCTCCCAAAAGATCAGCCATTTTTCTAAGTAAAATGTTCACATGTTCCTTCTTCATTTCTCCAATATGTAAATCATTGAGCATATCAATATATCGATAAATGTTGTATCTCCATGTTGCCTCATGTTTTGTGTTAACTCACAAAATGGCAATGATTGCTAAAGATGTGTTGCTGGTTCCATTCGTTTAGGCTGATAATTATCATCGGAGAAAGTGACATCTATTATAATAGATGGCACTTCCTCTAACATGGTAATTGCTGTTTGTTTGTTATTTGGTATTTAGGAGCATTAGCAACTAAGGCCATATTGCTCCAGGGATATGCGGTGGTCATTCCCTGACCTTTCCGAATCCTCCATATTTGGTGGTGGTAATTGCATCAAATCACCAAAAAGTAAAATGGTGATTCCACCAAATATTTCAGGACCATCACGCAACTATCACTAGAGTCAATCATGCATAACATTTCATAAGGAACCATTGAAATTTCGTCGATGATTAGAAATTGAGTGTTTCACAATTGCAGCCACATGTCTCAAATATTCACCAGTGAGGATTGGCAAATTGACAATTATTCCATCTTTTTGAACAGGAAGCTTCAACATTGAATATAGAGTTCGATCATTAATCAACCTCACTACTACTACACTTAATGCACATACTTTGACAGCAACCCTGTCTCCACCAAAACACCTACAAATTTGTTCTTTGATCAGATTCAAGACGAAGGTTTTTCCTATTCCAGCCCCACCTAGGATAAACATTCTAATTCTTTCAAGTGCCCCTTCTAGTTGATTTCTAATGTTGCACGTAATAAAATTAATCAAATCGCATCGACCTAGATTCATCGCTTGTCTGGCAGATTGGAAACTGCATAACTTAATCCTGGATGGTTATAGAGATCAATATCAATAATGTCTTCATTTTTGTCATTATTTATGATGGTATCTTCCAATTCTTGTAAAGATGCACTTGATTGAATGCATTTTCTAACTGTCTATCTCTAGTATACGATTAAATTTCCATGTAGGTGCTCATCCTTTTAAGATCCAATTCTCTTGCCAGAAATGCTTCTGTGGGTGTTTGATAACCTGACATAAGTTCATCTTCATTTTGATAAGGTAAATATTGTGCACGCAAACTATAATAGTAATTTTATGGATCGGAATGTTCACTGAAATAGGGAACTCTTACCACAGCCGGAACATTTCTAATATGCATCTTTGTATTATCAATGACAGTTATAAATCGAGTTCTTCGAGGTTATATTGAAGAAAATGCATCCTAATCACCATTGTCTTCGTCGTCTGATGATTTCTTTGAATTACGTGCAACATTAGAAATCAACTAGAAGGGGTACTTGAAAGAATTACAATGTTTATCCTAGGTGGGGCTGGAACAGGAAAAACTTTTGTAGGTAGCTCTAACGCATAATTATATAGAGTAATACGCTTCACTGTTTCTATTAGATAGCTTTTATATTAGATATATATTAGATAGCGTAGTATTGATATTTAATTAATTTAATTTATTGATCTTATTAATTTAAAATAGCATGCCCCAAACTAGAGCAGCAAAGCAACGGGCACAAAGTGGCAGGAGTGCTGTGATTCGGGGGATAACTGAGGGGGGCGATTCTCCAATGCATCAGAGCCTAAAACAAATGTGCAACTTGTGAAATGTTTGCCGAACTCTCTGGAACGAAACATGATATTGCCATGGGGGATGTCTTTGTGTGTGCGCAATGTAAGGAAATCAGGCGACAACTCAGCGTTGTTATGGGCCTATATGAGAGTTTGAAGGACAGGGTGGATGCCCTCAAAAGATCTAAATTGAGGGGCCCATCAAGCTCTCAGCTGCCCACATCAACGGCAGAGCTTGCACTTGGTCATCACGCAACACAGTGGCAACCCCCAAGGCAAAATGTGCTGGTCCCACAGGAACTAGTAGTTATTGGTGACTCTATTGTCAGGGAAACAGGTAACATACTTTGTAAAAAGGATAGGTGGAACAGGACCAGGGTATGTCTGCCAGGGGCAAATATTGATGACGTTGTAGAGCGAATATCATCTTTTAAGGGCACAAAAGGTGATATAGTTGTACACATTGGCACTAATGATATTAAGAGTAGGAGACCGGCAGAATTACTTAACAAGTACAGGTCACTGTTGAACAAAAGCCGAGAATTAGGGTTGAATTTGAAAGTGTCTGCAATTCTGCCCAGACACGATAGGAGAGAGTATATGATGAGAGCCTTTTCGATCAATTCAGCCCTGGAAAGATTCTGAAAGGCTCAAGGGATAGAATTTTTTTTCGGCCTGGTCTGTACTTGTTAATAGGAGAGACTGCTTCTACAGGGAGGGGATACACTTAAATAGAAAGAGTGCAAGAATATTTGCTGATGCTATCGAGACAGTGTTAGGTGGGTCAGAAAACTGATAGCTTGGGGGGATACAAGGACTATTAGTTTAACAGTAGCTGTAGGCAAAGGTGAAAGTGATTCTTGCACAACTTCTATTATAATAAGTAGCGACCTGGAGCGAGGGGTGTTGGGGGTTTCAGGGACGGATGGCAGTCATCCTGAAATAGGTGGGTATATGGGATGTGTTAGGGTAACTAGGAATAGGAATAGGAGCACATATGCTTGCATGTATACCAATGCTAGAAGTATAGTAAATAAATTTGATGAATTTGAAGTGTCGGTCAAGACATCAAAGGCAGATATTGTTGGGATCAGAGACGTGGTGTCATACAGATATAAGGAATGCAGAACTGGAATTTGGGGAGTACAATGTGTACAGAAAGGATAGACAGGATAGAAAGGGAGGAGGTGTTATGCTGTTAATTAAGAAAAACATAAAATCAAAAGAAGTGCACCCAGTTGATATAGATGAACAGTGCACTGTTGAGTCAGTTTGGTGTGACATAAGCACTGCGAAAGCAAAAATAAGAGTAGGAGTGTGTTTTAGGCCTAATGACTCGAATGAGTACAATGAACAATTATACAGAGAAATAGAGTGGGCCAGTAAATCAGAATGTCTTATAATGGAGGATTTTAACTTCCCAGATAGTGACTGGAACTTGTGGGTTGGTCACTCACACACTAGTCAGACTTTTGTGGATTTATTGGATGATTGTTTTCTGCAGCAGCATGTTTGAGAGTGAGTAATACTCTTGATCTGGTTATCAGCAGTGATCATTCGTATTAAGAATCTGCAGATAACGGAACCACTAGGTGGCAGTGATCAAAGTGTACTGATGTGGGATTTATTTAAAGATATAATTACCATCAGGGGTAAAGGAAAGGGTTTTTGCTTCCGTAAAGATGAGTACAGTGGTCTCAGAAAGTTTTTAAATTCTGCAGTGGGATAAACTGACGATTGTACCAACAGTAAATTCTAAGTGGGAAGCATTCAAGGAATTAATCGTGGATGCTACTAAAAGTTTCATACCTATTAAGAAATACTGTTCAAGGTTTAGGCCTAAATGGTTATCTAATGAACTAATGAGACTCGTAACAGGGAAGAAAAATGCATGGGATGCATATAAATTATCAAGCGACTCAGAAGCCTATGGCAGATATAAGCTAGTCTGTAATCAGGTCACAAAGGAGGTTAGGCAGGCCAAGGTAGATTACGAGAAATCCTTGGCAAAAGATGCTAAGAAAAACAGCAAGGATTTCTTTACTTATATAAACTCTAAAAGGAAGGGGATGAATCTGATTGGTCCACTTGACATCGATGGTTCGACTGTTGATGATCCTGCTCAGATAGCAAACAAACTGAATGAGTATTTTGCATCTACATTCACACATGAGGAATTATTAAGGTTTGAAAATGGCAGAAGGTTATCAAATTGAAGCAGGATACTTAATGATTTTGTAATAACTGAGAGCGAAGTGGAGGAGAAATTGTTGAAGTTAAACATAAGAAAAGCACCTGGGGTGAATGGGATCTATCCAGTTATATTAAAGGAGGCGGCAAAGCAACTAAGCAAACCCTTAGCCATAATTATGAGAGAATCCTTGGACTCAGGGGAGGTTCCCACGGACTGGAGATGTGCAAATGTATCCCCAATTCATAAAGGGGGATCGAAGGGTGACACGAGTAATTACAGTCCGTAGCCGAGTGGTCAGGAGCGGGAGTGCAGTAGCACACGCTCTTTGAGTAGACCGGGGTTCAAGCCCCTGACTGCTGAATACGGTCGATCTGCTAACCCGCACTGGACCAGCGTGGCACATTATGGTACGTTTCCCTCAGCATGAATTGTTGAGGAGGCTTCCATCCTGCAGTGGGTTGATAATGGCTGCACTTTACTTTACTTTTTAGTTTTGGGAATTTTTTTTTGGGAATTTCGTTCAAATTCCCCTTACCTTTCATAGATAGTAGTTCCTGGCTACCTCCTCGTGGTTAGGGACGGGAGCGGGGGGTTAAGATAACTCTTTTCTTGGCCCCCTGCTGCTAAATGCCAGGTGCCGGCAATACATACAATGCGAACAACACACTACACTGCACTAGTTAACAAACTTTTAAATTAACTATCTCCTTCCTTCTTCCTTTTTTTTTTTTTTTTTTTTTTTTCCTTGCCGGCTTTTGGCGCCTTGCCTTAAAACTCGCGGACGTATAGGGGAAACCCTGGTTCCCGCACGTAACTTACATAAATACTTGAATACTTGAATACTTTACTTTTTAGTTTAACTTCTGTTCCGGGTAAAATAAGGGAGTCACTGGTTAAAGATGCATTGCAGGATCATCTAGATAAGACTGCAGCAATAATTCAGACACAGCATGGGTTTCTTAAGGGAAAGTCTTGTCTGACAAATGTGATAGGATATTATGATGTGGTTACAAAGGAACTAGATACAAAAAATAATTTTGATATCATATATTTGGATTTCAGGAAAGCTTTTGACACTGTTGCGCATGAAAGACTATTGTACAAATTGGAGCAGAATGGCATTAAGGGTAAGTTGCTATAATGGATAAAAGGATGGTTAAGTGGGAGAAGACAGAGGGTGGTAATCAATGGGTGCTGCTCTTCGTGGACTAATGTTATTAGTGGAGTTCCACAGGGTTCGGTGTTGGGTCCACTGTTGTTTTGTATATTAATTAATGATATTGATGAAGGTATATCAAGCTTAATGTCGAAGTTTGCAGATGATACAAAGGTTTGCAGGGTTGTTAATGACAGTAATGGCAGTGTGCTACTGCAACAGGATCCAGATAATTTGGGCAGATGGGCTAAGAAGTGGCAACTGAAGTTTAACCTTGACAAATGCAAAGTACTGCATATGGGTAGAAGTAACCCCAGAGAAATGTACCAACTGTGTGGTACTACACTTAAGGTGGTAGAAAATGAAAAAAACCTGGGAGTAATTGTGCAGGCAGATATGAAGTTTTCTGAGCAATGCAGACAGGCTGCCAGGGCAGGTCATGGGGTTTTGTCAATGATATATAGGAATTTTGCTAGCAGGGAGGAGGAGGTGATTATCCCTCTGTATAAGGCAATGGTCAGGCCACACCTTGAGTACTGCGTACAGGTCTGGAGACTTCATTTTAGGAAGGATGTAGATTTATTTGAGCGTGTAAAGAAAAGGGCAACAAGATTGGCGAGGGTAATGAAGGGATCCTCTTACCAAGAGAGGCATAAGTTCTGCAAATTGCAGTGGCTGGAGACTAGCCACCTGTGCGGTGATCTGATTGAGGTGTATAAGGCCTTGAATGGGTTGAGCACACTGAATTCTGATGGGATCCTTCCACTTGTTCAGATTACGAACCTAAGGGGGCATAAATTCAAATTAAGAAAAGACAGATGTAGAATAGATGTGCGGAAATTTGCCTTTAGCCAGTGGGTGGTTAATTGCTGGAACAAACTTCCATCTGTCATTATGGAAGTTGATAGGTTGATAAATTTAAGGAGGAACTGGACAGGCATTTGGAGGGAATGGTGTGATTTTTTTTTTTTTTTTCTGGCTGATGCTGCATAAGCTCATACACATGCTTTCTTGCATCACATGCCACTACTACTACTACTACTACAAATTTCATCAGTGACATGGAATCGAAGTTGTAATCTTGGTGTGGATTAATTGGGCATTTTGTGTAGCGATCCCAGATGTTGCTACTCCTGAAGCACTATCATTCGCATCAGAACTTTATATCACTGTTCTGGTTTTCGTGTATTTAAAAAGACATTTTCATGCACTTTCTTTGAACACAAGTGATTAGCACATTTACATGCCAAAACCTGTTGTTCATGCATGATTTTCATATATATTTTAAACATTTTTCTAAACATTTCATCATCTCCCTTCATCTCTAATCCTGTATCAAGCTCATTTGGTTCATTCTTTGCACAATATTTTGCAATATATGATGCGATAGTTCCATTTGATGCACATGGCTGAAATTCCTTTCCAACATTTTAAGAGAGTTGGATTATCATCATCATCATCATCAGCCATTTTCAATCCACTGCAGGATGAAGGCCTCTCCAGCAACTTTCCAGTTCCTTCTGTTTTGAGCACTGGCCATCCATTTACTACTCGAAAACTCATGAATTTCATCTATCCATCTCCGCCTTTGTCTTCCAGGTTTTCTTCTAGCTCCTCTTGGATACCATTCCGTTATTTTCTTAGTCCATCTGTCATCATGTCTTCGAGCTATGTGTCCTGCCCAAGACCATTTTAGTTCTTTAGTTTTGATAAGAATGTCCTTTACTTGAGTTTGCTGCCTAATCCATGTGTTTCTCTTCTTATCTAACAGTCTGATTCCCAATATGATTCGTTCCATTCTTCGCTGTGTAGTTCTCAGCTTCTCTTCCATTCTTTTGGTGAGTGCCCAAGTTTCACTTCCATAAGTCATGGTGGGGAGTATACATTGATTCATTATTTTACGTTTCAGACAAACTGGGATATTGCTCTTCAGTATGTGACTATATTTCCTGAATGCTATCCATCCAAAATTTATTCTTCTCTTGACTTCCAGCCATTTATCATTATTACAGCTAATAACTTGTCCCAGATAAGTATATGACTCCACCTTTTCAATTACTGCTCCTTCAATCATTATTTCCCTTTCCGTGGCATACTTGTTCATCATTACTTTTGTTTTAGCCATATTCATCTTTAGTCCAAAATCCTTACTAACTGTGCATAACTGATTAAGATTTTCCTCTAATTCTTTGGGATCGTGGCTTATGACCACAATGTCATCTGCAAATCGTAAATGGTTTAGGTACTCTCCGTTCACATTGACTCCTTTCTGCGACCAGTCTAATCTTCTGAAAGCTTCTTCAAGGGCAGCAGTAAACAGCTTCAGAGATATTGTGTCTCCTTGTCGAACTCCTTTCTCGATTTTAAATTTGCTACTGTCTTTGTCTAGTCTAATAAAGGATGTAGCACTCTCATATATTTTCTTCAAAATCATAATATATGGAGTATCTATGCCTTGTCTTTCCAGTGCCCGAAACATTGCCTTATGCTGTATGGAGTCAAATGCCTTTTCATAATCCACAAATGCCAGGCATAATGGTGTTTTATATTCATTTGCTTTCTCCATTAGCTGTGATATTACGTGAAGGTGATCCATAGTTGAGAATCCTGTCCTAAAGCCAGCTTGCTCTTTCGGTTGATTCTCATCAAGTATTCTTTCTAATCTGTTAGTAATGACCCTTGTGAACAACTTGTAGATATGGGATAACAAGCTAATTGGTCTATAATTTCCAATTTCTGATTTATTTCCTTTCTTATGCAGCAAAACTATGATTGCATTATTCCACTGCTTAGGCATCACACCTTTTCTAGTGCACTTTGTGAAGAGCCTTGCCAGTTTTTGTGTTATGTCTCTTCCTCCCAATTTTAACAACTCTACAGTAACTTCATCTTCCCCCGGGGCTTTCCGATTCTTCATTTTCTTCAATGCATGTTCTACCTCATCAGGAAGAATATCGGGTATGTTGTATGTGTTGCTACTTTGCAATCCATCTTCCCCACTGCTGGTATCATTCCCTCGCTCCTTGTATAATTCTCTATAGTAGTCTTCTGCTATTTGAATTATGCCTTCTCTGCTGTTTATAAGTACGCCATCGCTATTCTTCAGTTTCAGTATCATTTGTCTTTCTGTATTACTGCTCATGGCTGCTGATTTAAATCCTTTGTTTTCCCTTAATGCTTGTTCTACTTTTCTTGTGTTAAATCTTCTTATATCCTCTCTGAGTCTCTTTCTAATGGCTTTGCATAACTCAGTATACTCAATTTTCTCCCTGTCAGTGTTTTTCTTGCTCTTCATTTGTCGTCTTTGGTTCATCATGACAAGTGTTTCTTGACTAATTTTTTCTTCTTTGGATTTCTGTTTCCCTATAGGTTTCTTGGGCTTTATCACTTTCAGAAAGTTGTAATATTCCTCCTCGATATCTTGGTCCTGAGCAGTCTGCAGAAGCTCAAACTTGTTCTTAAGTTCCAGTACATACTGCTTTTTCTCCTCCTCTGTTATTTCAAAGACCTTTGTATTATTTACTCGAGTCAGTTTTTTCCTTTCCTTTCCTACATCTATATCAAGTGTACATCTTACCATTCTGTGATCACTTCCAACATTTACCTTATTCAGGACGGTAACATCATTCACAATATATCTTCTGTTAGTGAGGATGAAGTCGATTTCATTAGTTGTTAATCCATTTGGACTCTTCCATGTCCACTTTCTGTTCACCCTTTTCTTGAAAAAAGTGTTCATTACTGACATTCCTTGAGATTCTGCAAATTCCACAAGTCTTTCACCTCTTTTATTTCTTTCACCAATTCCAAAATTTCCTATAGTTCTCTTTCTGCGCTGTTTTGCCTTTTTCCAACCTTAGCATTGAAGTCCCCCATGATAATAGTGTAGTGGGTTTTCTGCTCATCTACAAGACTCTCAATTTCAGTGTACATTTCTTCAACCTCTTCATCATCATGGCTCGATGTTGGTGCATAAATCATTATAATCTTTAGCTTGTACCTCTTAGAAATCTTGAGTATTAGTCTTGACACCCTTGGTGATGTACTTTTGAATTCCAAAATGTTGTTTTTAAAATCTTTATGGACCAGAAACCCAACTCCACCTTCACTCCTTTCACTGTTTCCATTGGTGTACAGCAGATTTCCACTTGATAAACTTATAAGTGATTCATTTCTTCTTCTTGTTTCAGCCAAACCGATGATATTCCAATTCACATTTTCTAGTTCCTTTTCCAGTTCTAATATCCTGTCTTCACCGATGAGTGATCGTACGTTATAACAGGCCAAGTTCAATTTCCGTGCATGGCAGCCTGGTCGTACCCAGAGATTCTTAGCACCCTCTGCTTCCACTCTGATCCTCTCGCTGCCGTAAGAGGGAGAGTGAAAGCTGCTGGGGACTGAGGGCCATTTGTATTGTTGTGCTCTCATTGCTGGAGGGTTTGGTCTTTTCCTCTTCACGCTGACCAGGCGTCTTGAAGAGAACCACTCTACACGTTCGTTGCCACCTAAGTGACGTAACAGGGCTTACCATCGAGAAGGTGTGCATGAGTGGATTTTAGGGAGGCAGGCCAACCGGACTTCTCCTAAATCTTCTGTAATAGAGAGATATTGGATCCATCAGTGTTTTAGGCTGAGTGTCTCATAACACACAGGATACCTGTTCCCCTCTAAGTTGGATTATAGTTGTTGACAAATTTTTCATTACTTTTTCTGCATAAAGAGCAAATATGACCACCATTTCTAAAGAACCTATCAGAAGTAGTCGAAATAATCCTTGTATTCTCACAAGGAGCTCTTGGAAAACTGAGCCAGCATCTGCGAGAATCATTCTTGCAACATGTGATGATGAATTTGAAAACTCTCCACTAGGTTCTTCATTTCTTCACCTTCTGGTATTTCATAAGTGATGATTTTATTTATCCATTCAATTCCTTCTTCTGTATCAAAATCTGGAGTACCTTTGATCCAAATGAGCATACGAAGATAAGATAACCACGATTTTGAAATTCAATGTGCCACCAATGATCTAAACTTTTCCTTCGAACAATGTATCATTGTTTTTCATTAAAGACATAAGAGCACTAACTCTATCATGAAATGGTGGCTTACAACAACAGGATATTTTTCGACTAAACTTTGCACTTCATAAATGGACAGGTCAGCTGATTACTTTATCTTCAATGAACAAAGCTTTTATCATATCCTCCCAGCAACTCAATGTTAAGAAATAGTGTGCTGGGCCAAGACATCTAATTTGGACAATCAGTTCATTATAAGCTGTACACCAATAAGCAGTAGATCTACAAACATATTTCACGTACAAATGAATGTCTTCCACAATAGCATCATTTTGCTGTATCTTTTTCGTGCAAACATTGATATTCATTTGGATTCTATAATATTCGTACACTGACAATGCATAAAAAAGATAATCATTCTGTTGAAATTTTAAATCTCTACCCATGATTCTAGATTGAAAATAGTCAAGTGGCATTATATTAACAAGACACTGTTGTTTCAAACCATTAACCCCGAAGGGAAATAGATAAAACCAAGCAAATTCTTCAGATTTCAATTCATGATCTTCATTAACGTTATCCTTTGTTTTTCTTACCATTTTGTATATAACAATACCATCTACAGCTTCTTGAATTTCTTTAAAGACAGATTCCTCTCTTGGTTGATAATTGTCAATAGGAGCCATAATCGATTTTTTGATCGGGTATGAAATCGATTTGTTGTGAAGTAAATGGGATTTCAATTT
This sequence comes from Mastigoproctus giganteus, assembly GCF_048544385.1. NCBI lineage: Eukaryota > Metazoa > Arthropoda > Arachnida > Uropygi > Thelyphonidae > Mastigoproctus > Mastigoproctus giganteus. The sequence continues at coordinate 201,057,453 of NC_143578.1, read as the reverse complement.
CATTTTGTTGACAATGATTTATTTCAAGATCATGGGCTTCGTGTGATTGAGCTTGTGGTTCAATTACGTTTTGATGATCAAGATCAACAATCTCTTCCTGGACAGTCACATCAACATAATCGAGCGTATATTGAACATTTTTCAAACCAGTTGTTCATTTACATATTCTACAAAGTTCTTAAATTGTGTCACTTGTTTGTTTGTTTGTTATTTGGTTTTTAGGAGCATTAGCAACTAAGGCTATATTGCTCCGGGGATATGCGGAGGTCATTCCCTGACTTTTCCACATCCTCTGTATTTGATGGTCACGGCAATTGTGGCGCACTCAATAACGCATGCACTACTTGTAGCTCCAGCTGGTGCTCCCTTTTTTCAAACATGAATGCGAGTCTGCAAAGTAATAAAGTTCAACAGTTTTCATGACAGCGAAACATTTGGAATTAGTAATTAGAATGCCAGTTGAGTGATTTTGAAACAGGAGCTGCAGACCATCAGCAAGCTTTAATCCTTCTCCTCCATGTAGATTTTTATTGTCACAGAGGTTCCTAAAGATTGATGGATCATCATTGTAGTTCGGTAAGAATCTTTTTCCAAACAATGAAAAGTTGTGTATTCAATCATGTTCTGATTGAACATGATTGAATACATGCCGGTGTTTTGCCATTAGCCTGATGGAACAGTAATGTAATTACTGTTCCATCAGGCTAATGGCAAAACACTAGATCTAACAATACTTCCAATGGCCATAGCACTACACTGAGAATTGACATATTCGGAATTAAAGGCTATTGAATTTCAATGATGCCATGTTCCTCGGATGATACGCAAATGTTCAGAGATTTGAATTGTATAAAACTTTATAACTTCACTAATTTTTTCACATTCTTTTTCATCATTGTTATTATCAATTCATATGAAATCATTTTTGTGAGGCACAACTTCATCAGTAACATTTTGCACGTCTCTTTATAAAGAGGATTGTTATTAACCAACCAGTTCAAAGCATTATTCAGTCTCTTTTTCAATACATCAAATTCTCTTATAATGCTGAGATTCTCAAGCTCTTCTGTCACTACTATGATACCTGAAGATTCCAATGATGAAGGCGGCTGTTCAAGTTTGCCATGCAAATGGGACTTGCATCGATGACAGAGAATTAACGAATTCTTTTGTAAGAGTTTAAAGATAATTGATTGATTAGAGTTTAAAATAATCTAGAGCTTTATCAGCTTTGAGGGGACAGCTACTTACTTGATTTGGATAACACCTTTTCAAGCAAATACCACACACCTGATCTGTGAAGACATTTATTTTCCTTTGAAAATGTTCTATTTCGTATGAATTTCCAAGTGTTCGATTAAGAAGTGATTCACAGACTGTACATTACTGTTTATTCTGAGAATTTGGTGATTTGGTATGCCTACATTTCCTTTGTGATTCACAGTTCTTTAACTTACGTGCATCGTGCAAGTCATTAGATTCTTTTGAAATTTGTTGCGCTTTCCTCTCATGATATTTTTTCCGTGCTTTTTCTAGCCGACGCTTGAATTGAGTTGCTTTGTTTTGTTTCACCATGATTTACTGCAAATGGAATTTAAGCATGTAAAGCAATGCAATGGAATTAGGAATCATCAAAGGGACTAGAAAGGTTTTGAATGATGTTGAGAAATTAATTATTTTCATGTTTGGATTGTATATTCTTTAGAAAATGTTTTCTGATTGATTAGAGTTTAAAATTCTCCTATTTAAGCTTTTGTAAGAGAAGGCTGTTTGGAAGCGTATGACCTTCTCTTACAAAAGCTTAATTGAAATTATTCCGATGAGGATGTATTGCTTCTTCAAAGAATTTGCAGAATATGTCCATCAGTTATTCTGAAAATTCATGACCATTACGGCTTTCCATTATCACTTCTCCTATACTTAAACATTATATTTAGGTTTTATTTTTATTATTTTTTATGAATAGAAATTTTCATACATTTTTTTATAAAAAAATATGATTGAAAATTTATGTGAAAAGAATTTCACTAACAAAAAATCTTTACATGGTGCAAGGACAAATGATAAAATCTTGCACACTTTATATGTATGTATTACATGCATACAACCATGTAAAGCAAGTAGATGATATGAGGCATGTAATAGCTGCACAAGTATGTTAGTTGTCTGATGGCACCAGGGGTTCCCCATTTCCGTGTAATAGCTGCACAGTGGACCACACAACGGATTAACTCTAATTTAATTGTAAACATTATTACATCAAAAGAGATTTTTTTAAAAATTACACGCTTCTAACCAGATAAGAAGTGGTAAAAAGGTTCGAAATCCGTGTCAGGTATAAATCAAAGTAGCTGATATATGACAATGGTTGCATGATGCACTGCTTGATAGATTTAGCTCAAATTTTGATAGAATGCATTGTCACACGAATTAGGAATATGTACACAGTTTCAGCCTTCTATCTCTAGTAGAAATGACTGAAAAAGTGATCGACAGATTTGATGACAGAGGCAGTGAGTTAATATAAGGTTTCTATGACAAAGAGAGCAATTAGCTCTTAAATGAGCCTAAACCTCCCAAACACTTCCTAGTTCATTTCACAAATATACGTGGTCTCAATTCAAATCTCAACGATGTCCCTTTCTACATGCAGTCTGCCAAACCCCATGTACTTTCTCTGACAGAATCTCAATTATCAGTTGATTCAACTACTGCTCATCTCAGATGCCCAAACTATTCACTGTACGATTCCTTTCGTCTCAAAGGTGGTACTTGTGTATATGTCCGTTCCGATATTCCCTGTCAGAGATTTGGTAATTTGGAATCTCCTCTTTTCGATCTTCTCTGAGTTAAAATCTCTCTACCTCATTGTGTCAAATTCATCTGTTGTCTATACCATTCTCCCAACTCCACTAATCACTTGGAGCTCTTTGATTTCCTCTCTTTGCAACTTGACTTTCTCCAGTCCAACTTTCCTAACAGTGAGGTGATTTTCCTTGGTTATTTTAATGTTCACAACTCCACTGGCTTCTGTTTTCTAGTCACACCAACCCAGCTGGTCGAGATGCTGAGGCTTTTGCAATTACTAATGACTTTGCACAGATTATTCATTTACCTACAAGAATACCGGATAATCCTAACCATACAGCCAACACGCTTGATCTTTTTCTCACAAACAACCCTAAGTTCACAGTCAAAGTGAGTGGTCCTTTAGGCACCTCAGATCATAACTTGGTGATTGTCTCTTCTCCAATGCAGCCTTTATCTCATGGCTATTCCCAAACCTTGTATTGTTTGGCATTACAAGAATGCAAAATGGGATGACCTGCGAGATTTCTTTTCTTCTTTTCCTTGGTCGGATTACTCTTTCAAAACTTCTGATGTCAACATTTGCTCAGATTGTGTCAGTGAAATTATTCTTGTAGGAATGGAATCCTTTATTCCATAATCCATTTTAAAATCTCGTCCTTTATCTAAACCATGGTTTTCCAATAAATGTGCTAAGGCTGTTCAAGAGAAGAATGTTGCATATCGTAATTGGCTTTTTTCTAATTCTTCAGTTTCATTTTCTGCCTACCCCAAAGCTCACAACAATTGTAAAGCAGTTATTAATCAGTCCAAACTAGAGTTTGAACTGGCTAAGAGTAGAAAACTTGCTTCTTGCCCTAATGGTAGCCGAGCATTCTGGTCTCTTGCCAAAGCTATTGGCCGCAACTTTTGCCCATCTCTGCTCCCACCTCTGTCCACACCAGATGGTTCTGCTGTCACTTCAGCCAAGGATAAAGCTGACCGGTTAAAGCTGACCGGTTAGCATCCCATTTTTCTTCCAACTCATGTATTCGTGATTTGGTAAAACATCTCCCACCATTCGCAACATGCTCTATTCAATGACTCCTGTGGTCTTCCATCAAAAGGATTTTGACAAATCTTGATGTTAAGAAAGCTCCAGGTCCTGATGGTATTTCTCCACTTGTTCTCAAAACCTGTGGTCCTGAACTTACTCCTGTTTTTTGCCAACTTTTTTCACTTTCTTATTCCAAAGGTGTTTTTCCTTCTGCTTGGAAATTTGCTCACATCCAGCCAGTTCCTAAAAAGGGTGACAAATCCCTCCCTTCCAGTTATCGTCCCATTGCAATTACTTCTAATCTTTCTAAAGTAATGGGGAAATCAATTAACTGCATAATATTAAACTACCTGGAAACCTTCCATCTGATCAACAATTGCCAGTATGGATTCCGTCAGCATCGATCCGCTGGTGATATTCTGGCTTACCTTACCCATTTATGGACAAATTCAATGGAAAAGTTCGGTAAAACACAAGCAGTTGCTCTTGACATCTCAAAGGCTTTTGATCGTGTTTGGCATAAAGGTCTTCTAAACAAGCTTCCATTTTATGGTCTGCCAACTGTTTTTTTGTAATTGGTTATCCAGTTTTCTCTCTGATTACTAACTTAGGGTGATTGTAGATAGCTCTCAGTCTTCTAACTTCTCCACTAATGCCGGTGTCCCCCAAGGTTCAGTTCTTTTCCCCCACTCTTTTCCTCTTGTATATTAATGACCTTCTTCCATTGACTGGAAATCCTATCCATAGTTTTGCCGATGAGCACATTGCATTCTACTTTCCATTTTGAGAAACCTTGCACTGCTCAATCAGCTTCAACTTCTCGAATATCTGGTACCAATTCCTTAAATGCCGATCTCCAGGTAATTCTCCAGTGGAGCAAAGACAACTCAGTTGATTTCAATCCTTCTAAAACTCAGTCTTGTCTTATATCTCGCAAAAAGGATTCTTCTGCTCCTATGCTTATCTTTTGTGACACTCCGATTTCTTGGCAAAATGATATCTATTTTGGGGATTACCCTGACTTCTAATCTCTCTTGGCACAAGCACATTACAAATATTGCTTCCTCTGCATCTAAAAAACTTGGTTTTCTCTTTCGCTCTCAGCATTACTTTTCTTCCAAACAGCTGTTCACTCTGTACAAATTGCAAATTCGCCCTATCATGGAATATTGTTCCCACATCTGGGGGAACAATTACTACTAGATTTTATTCAGAAGAGGGCATTCAGTTAGGTTAATTAATGATGCCTCTCTTACAGAGTCTCTCAACTCGCTGTCTCATAGACCTACTGTTTCTGCTGCATGCTGCCTTTTCTACAGACACTTCCGTGGGCACTGTTCTTCTGAATTGGCTTCTATAATTCTCACTCTCTCTTTCAAAACAGTCCGAATGCAGGCCGCCACCAGCCAACATCCATTTACTGTCCAACTTCAAACTCACAGAACCAACGTTTCATCTTACTCGTTTATTCATTCAACTGCCGTTTTCTGGAACAACCTTCCTTCGTACCTATTTCCTGAAAATTACAGTCTAGAGCAGTTCAAGTGTAATGTCAAAAAATATCTTCTTTCGTCTTCTCAACCTCCAACCCAAGCACGGTACTAAGTACTATAGGTTCTAGTACCTCTCGTGTTTGGGGTTTTCATTAAAAAAAAAAAAAAAAAAAAGCAATAAGCTCTTACATGGGCAAAAATAAGTTTTATATGACAAACAGAGCTTTTAAATGAGCCTAGAAAGCAGTAAGCTCCTACATGAGCATAAAAGAGTGAGAAATGAAATTTTTCTAAACCAGTTTTGCACACTTATTTTGAATATGTTCTCAGTTTTTTATAGCACTTGTTGTTTTTGAAATATGACTGCTGATAATGTCAGTACAAGTTAATAAAGACAATTTCATTATAAAACACATAAGACTGATTAAATTACATTTTTATCATTTTTACAGTTTAAACCCAATACATTTTATACACATAAAAAAGATGTGCTCAAGTTAAGAATTTTGGTGGATGATTTCCTGTGGTACACTTTGTCCAGAATTTTGCAGTACCATATCCAGCAGTAGTCTGCCAGCACACATTCATTCTAGAAACCATAGTAGCAATCTTCCATTGATGTTTTAATGGAATCATTCCCACTGCTCATCACTCACCATGCCAAAATTTTCAGGAAAGAAGACTAAACACAAGAAATAAAGTTTCAGTAACATACAACATCCTATTTCTTTTTTATGCATTGAACAGTTTCTAAACTCCATCTTTGTATGTGATCACCCAATAAAGTTTCCATAAAGCTGTTGTTGTTATTTGGTTTTTAGGAGCATTAGCAACTAAGGCCATATTGCTCCAGGAATATGCAGTGGTCATTCCCTGACCTTTCTACATCCTCCGTATTTGGTGGTGACGGGCTCGAACCCTGGTCTAATCAAGACGCATGTGCTACACACTGCTGCTCCTTCCCACCTGGCTACGGAGGCACCTTCCATAAAGCCATTTGAAATCCGGCCATGCATTTTGTTCTAATATATACAAGTATTTTTTGAAACTGTTATCCTGCAAAAACTTTCTGATTTGAAGGCCAAAGATTCCCTCTTTCAGTCAGCACTGATCCTTGGAAATTTCTCACTCAAGTAATGAAATCCTCTCAAATTCATCTTTCACAAAACTCTTTATTAGGCCAAGTTTAATGTGGAAAGGTAAAGGAAAATTTCATTAGATCCAACTAATGGAACATACTGCATTCAACCCATTCCTGGCTCATATGCACTGCTTCTTTGAGTCCAATCACATCTGATGTAATGGTCTGTGGTAGAATGGGCAGCCCACAGACATAGGAAACGACAATATTTTGTGAACACTCTTTACATGCCAATTGAGATACTAATGACTGTGGTCAACATAGATATTCCAGTGATGAGTGCTGTAATAAACTGCTTTGTGTAGTCCATGTTATAGCATGTCTCTTTTAGATGAACAGAGTCGGGTGGATGGTTTTAAGTTCTTGTTATGCAAGAGAGTAGCTTTCAAACTTTGCTGTGATGAATTAATTAAGAGGTACCATTCAGATGTATTGCATACTACGACAATTCCCTAAAAACTCTCCACAGATATCGCGGCAGTAGAAGAGCAGACTATTTACTGTGAGAAAGATCACCAGAACATTATTTCTTTTTTTTAAAGCAAGATACTGATGTTCCCTTTAACTGAATGTTTCTGTTTAATCCCGAAGCAAAAAGTTCAGCTTTATCTTTGAGATGAAGTCATTCAACTCATTAGCATTAGTAGAAGCATATGATGCAAGAAAGCAAGTATAAATAGCATCAGCAAAAAAAAAAAAAAAAAAATCTTCCCATTTCAATCATCCATTCACTCCAAATGTTTGTCAAGTTCTGCCTTGAATTTATTTAAACTGTCAACTTCTACAATGACAGATGGAAGTTTGTTCCAGCAATCAACCACCCACTGGCTAAATCCAAACTTCCGCACATCTATTCTGCAACTGTCTTTCCTCCATTTGAATCTATGCTCCCTCAGGTTTGTAATCTGAGCAAGCAGAAGAATCCCATCAACATTGGGCCTGCTCAAACCATTCGAAGCCTTATACACCTCAATCAGATCACCTCGCAGGCGATCTGTTGCACACAAGTCACCAGATGTTGCAAATTGCAGGAATTAAGTCTTTCTTGGTAAGAGTACCAATTTGTTCCATTCACTAATCTTGTTGCCCTTCTCTGTACTCGTTTCAGCAGCTCTACATCCTTCCCAAAATGAGGCCTCTAGACCTATATACAGTACTCAAGGTATGGTGTGACCATTGCCTTATACAAGGGGATAATCACCTCCTTATCCCTGCTAGAAAAAATCCTGAACATCATTGACAAGACACCATGAGCTAGTCTTGCAGACTGTCTGTGCTCAGAAAACTTCATACCTGACTGCACAATTACCCCCAGGTCTTTTTCATTCTCTACCACCCCAAATGTAGTACCACACAGTTGATACGTTACGCTGGGGTTACTGCTACCCATATGCAGTATGAACATTTAACATTTGTCAATATTAAAACTTCAGTTGCCACCTCTCAGCCCATCTGCTCAACTTTTATAGATTCTGTTGCAGTACCATACTGTCAATGTCATTAACACTATTGCCAACCTTCATATCGTCTACAAACTTGGACAAGCCTGATACCCCTTCATGAATATCATAAATAAATACAGAAAACAACAATGCACCCAACACCAAACCCTGGGGAACTCCACTAACAATATTAGTCCATGAAGAGCAGTGTCCATTGATTACTAGTCTCTGCCTTCTCCCACTCAACCATTCCTTTATCCATAGCAGAAATTTGCCCTTAATGTCATACTGTTCCAATTTGTACAGTAGTCATCCATGTGCAACAGTGCCATAAGCTTTCCTAAAATAAGTATATGACATCAAAATTATTTTTTGCATCCAGTTCCTTTGTGACCAATCATAGTATCCAATCAAATTGGTCAGACAACACTTTCCCTTAACAAACCCATGCTGTGTTTGAACTATAACTGCAGTCTTGTCTAGATGATCCCGCAGTGCTTCTTTAACCAGTGCCTCCATTAATTTCCCTGGAACAGAAGTTACACTAACAGGTCTGCAATTACTTGTGTCACCCTTTGATCCTCCCTTATGAATTGGGGTCACATTTGCACATCACCAGCCCATGGGCACCTCCCCTGAGTCGAAGGAAGCTCTCATAATTATGGCTAAGGATTTGCTTACTTCCTTTGCTGCCTCTTTTAATATAACTGGATAAATCCCATCTGCCCAGGTGCCTTTCTTATGTTTAACTTCAACAATTTCTCCTTCACTTTGTTCTCAGTTATTACAAAATCATTTATCTCCCTGCCAGAGTTTGATAAACTACTGGCATTCTCTTCCCTAAATAACTCCTCATGTGTGAATGTAGATGCGATACAGCAGTCCCCCGTTATAATGCGGTTTGCTTTACACTGATTCGTTATAACGCTGTTCTTAAATTATAACCCATATCTGACTATAACGCTGTCACAGATCACTATAACCCTCTTTTACATATGCATATTTAACAAAATCGTTTCATTTGATGGAGTCGATAGCTTGAAAATGAATACCAAAACAACATTAAAACGTTTCCCATGCTGACTTGAGAAATTTTCCAACGGTCAGTGAAATTTTCTCGCACGCTAAATTAATTGCAGTACAGTGACTTGTTACGTAGTTCGGAGATCAGCATTTTAAAAAATGATCAAGTATATTGCTTGTAATATTTGCGTTATATGCATTTATCCGAAGTCTAGTCATCACTCAGTACAGTATTAGACATCGTGCGTAATGGATAGTTTACTTGAACATTGTATCGTAATTAATGCAACTAATGCAGTTACATTTTTGAAGAGTTAATAATGCCCGATAAGAATGAAAAAGCAACAATGTCTGGGCGCAGTACAAAGACTATAAATGTAAGAAAAAGACTGAATTTGAAAATTAAATTAGACGGTTTGAAGCGAATTGATTCCGGTCAACGACAAGCGGATGTGTGCCATAATTTAGGACTTGCAAGTTTAACTGTAAGTACAATTATAAAAAAATAAAGAATTAATTTTAGCAGTGGGAAAGATAGCTGTTCCACTGCAAGCAACTAGGGCTAGGCTGACTATTAGGATTAAATTGGAAAGACTTTAACTAATTTTATTGAAGATAATATCCAATGCAGAATTCAGTTAAGTTAAATATTATAAAAGAGAGAGAGATTAGCCAATATGATAATCTGAAGAAAACTCACCTAAAAAAAAAAAAATGTGGAACCATTTAAAACTAATAAGAGCTGGTTGAATAAATTTAAAATCCAGGGAGAAGCTGCTAGTGCACATCAAGGAGCCGAAACTTTCAAAAAAGAACTTGTTAAAATTATTGAAGGGGGGGGGGGTATTATGTATTATACTTCTCAACAAGTTTTTAACATAGATAAAGCAGGACTTTTGTGGAAACAAATGCCTAAAAGAAGTTTCATATTGAAAGAAAAAAAAAAACATGCCAGGTTTCAAAGTGGGGAAGGATCGGTTGACTTTATTGTTGGATGGTAACACTGTGGAGGATTTAAAATTAATACCCCCTTTTAGTTTATTTGGAAGAGGGCCAAAGTTCAACCCAAAATCAACACCTTTTTCATGATTAAATTCATCAATTAAATTAAATCAATTTAGATCAATTAAATTCATGATTTTAATTGGAATTTTAAGTTTAATTTTGATATGTAAGTAGTTACCACATAATTATACACGTATGTAATACAGAATATTTTATGTGTACAAATATTTGAATATTAAATATTTTGACCGACATTTGTGCATCTTTTCACTACCGTTTATTATTGATTAGGAAATATCCTGTGGCACCGACCGCAACTTACAAATACATGCGTTACCTTATGGGAATGCGGCGCTTGCTTAGTGTGGATTCACTTGGTGCTCTGTTTTTCCGGAACAAATAATCGGCATTAAGCAGGGGTTACCATACTCATTCAGTTTGTCAGCCACCTGAGCAAGATCCTCAACAGTCGAACCATCAATATCAAGTGGACCAATCTGATTCATCCCCTTCCTTCTAGAGTTTATATAAGTAAAGAACTCTTTACTGTTTTTCTTTGCATCCTTTGCTAAAGATTTCTTGTAATCTGCCTTTGTTTGCCTAACCTCCTTTGTGATGATTACAGACTAGTTTATATCTGCCATAGGCTTCTGTGTTGCTTGATAATTTATAGGCATACCATGCATTTTTCTTCTCTGCCACAAGCTGCATTAATTCATCTGATATCCATTTAGGCCTAAACCTTGAACAGTATTTCTTAGTTGGTATGAAAAGCCTAGTACCCTCCAAGGTTAAGTCCCTGAAGGCTGCCCATTTAAAATTCACCATTGGTATTATCATCAGTTGATCCCATTGTATAGAATTTAAAAACTGTCTCAGACCACCATAGTCACCTTTACAAAAGTAAAGGCCCTTCCCTTCACCCCTGACAGTAGTTACATTTTTGAGTAAATCCCACATCAGCACACTATGATCACTGCCACCAATGCACCTAGTGGTTCCTTTATGTGCAGATTCTTAATGCATGAAGAATCGCTACTGATAACCAGATCATGAGTATTATTCCCTCTTGTTGCCTCTCGAACATGCTACTATATAAAACAATTATCCAATAAATTCACAAAAGCCTTGCCAGTGTGTGAGTGACCAACCACAAGTTCCAGTCAATATCTGGGAAGTTTAAATACCCCACTATAAAACAATATGATTTACTGGCCGAATCTATTTCTCTGTACAGTAGTTCATTATAATCATCAGTCATTAGGCCTATAACACACTGCTACTCTCAATTAGGCGCCTCCGTAGTCAGGTGGGAAGGAGCAGCAGTGCGTAGCACACGCTTCTTGATTAGACTGGGGTTCGAGCCCATTACCACCAAATACAGAGGATGCGGAAAGGTCAGGGAATAACCACCGCATATCCCAGAGCAATATGGCCTTAGTTGCTAATGCTCCTAAAAACCAAAGAACAACAACATACTCTCAATTTTGCTTTCCCAGTGCTCATGTCATACCATAAGCACTGGGAAACAAGTGGGTTCTGAAGTCTGGGTAATAAGAAAGATATGAGGATATCTGGCAACCCTAAAAGAAATAGAGTTCTTACAGAGAACATCAATATAATGCTGTTCCATTAATTGATGTAACTGATGCTGCATGGATTTAAGAAAAGATTATATTCTATAACTGGTACTGCTGAAGATGGCTAATCTTGTATGGACAAGTTCCATTTCTCACCAAGTGATCATGTAGCTTACTGATTGACTCGCAACAATTCAGGGAGAGCTATAAAGATACGGCTCCAACTGTTTGTGATTTCTCTCACTTTCAGGTTGAGAGGAATCCTGAACTTCTTAAGCACCCAGTTATGGTTATTCCATGCTGTTGTGGTAGAAAAAATGAATTATCTTGTTCTGAGCTTCAGTCTTGGATATGCTTGCTGAAGTTACTGCAGTAAATCTTATTGACCAAATCTTTCTTGCAGAGTGAATTCTCAACATCAAAAATGATCAGGCTGGGGCCCCTTACCCTCAGAGTCTCCAGCCATAGCCCTACATCTTCCATGCCTTTGCACCCTTTGATTTTGAGATGGAGCCAAACTTTGGTTTTATGGTCTTAGGCACTTTTCTTCTAAAATAACTGCTAGATGCAAGTGCATTATCCTTGTTTGCCTTAAAGATAACCATGGGTTTTGGCTCCTAAACTGAAATTTTAGGCTTTTTTATTGCTGCAGCATATGATAAGGTAAGCATTGGACTTGCTACCTGCACATCAGATTTTGCAGCCAATTCAGCATTAGCCACTTTTAGCTGTTTGTTCTCAATTAGTAACTGAAGAAGCATCTTCTCAAACAAGTCCCAGCACCTCATTATCTTCTGCGATGCCACCTTGGTTATCCTACTATGCTCATTTCCCAAGCAGCACTCAACCCTCCTGCATAGGATATGAACCTGGTCCAGCCAGGCTAAACGGAAAAAATTCTTCTGATGATGAGGAGAATATGGGATGGTAGAGTGGACTTCTCCATCTCATCCTCAGTGTCCTCTTATACAACAGCTGGATCCATATTTTCATCCAAGTTAGGTAGTAACTGATAAAAGTAGTTGGTGCCCCAAATTAAGCAAGGAAGTACAGTTCACAGCTCCTTATGCATGTGAAAGTGTGTTCCAAGATTAGAAGGACCTCAGTTGTCCAGAATCATTCCAATCAATCCAGAGGGATGTGAAATGCACTGAGACATCACAGGTGAGGGAGGGTCAAAATTTTTTGCCTAACCACTTGTAGAAAATGAGCACTAGTAAGGGGGTTTTCAGAAGCACCCAGATGAATGGCACCAATTTCCTTATCCTCTACCACCCAAGTTTAAGTGATGATATCCCCAAATGAGAAAAAGGAAAAAGTCTTGTGGAAGAGAACAAAATATTGCTTGAAAGTGAAAAATAAGCACACCAGCTGGTTCCTTTCCTTATTAAAAACTGAATGGGAGACCTTTCCCAGTCAACACATCCAAATTCACAATGTAACACATTAAAAAAGACACTCAGTGGCCACACTAATGTTATTGCTATGGTAACTGTAGTCAGACCCATAAGAAAACTAACTTTAATTGCAGGAACTTGAAATTCCCTTAATCAAATAAAATTGCATGTGCTTCAGATGATAATGCTCTTCATGATGGTACTACTCCACTCTGATCATCTGGAATTTTATAAATTTGAAGATTTCTATTTTCCAGGATCATCAAAATACACAACCTTACACTTGACAACTCATAGTTTATACTAATTTATTATAGCAAGATTAGGAAATTCTATAAAAAGGTTGGTTTGTTGGATTTTTGATAGATTGGCAAATTAGAACATATTGCACCACTGTGCAGTATGTTTGTGTGCATGAATCCATGACTTGATCTACATGTTGTGCAGGCTGAAAAAATCCAGAATAATTCCCAGAAAAAAATCCCACTCTGTCCACCTGAGATTAGCTCACTACAACTTTGTTTAAAAAGGGCCTTCAGAAATTCCTCCAATCATAAACAGGACTCAAACCCAGACCTCTCCAAATAAGCATTAAGTGGCAAAATTGCTATTCAGCCACCTATAAGAGGAATGAAATAATTTCCTTGAAATATTCTAAAGTAGTTGATAATATTTAAAGATGGATGTGATTCAATCATAAAAACCAGCTGTCCTAGAGCTCCAACCACTGCTGTTACCACAGAAACCATAAACACTGCTTCTGTAATCATGAGAGAAGATCATCATATAACAGTAAAGAAACTGGCACGGATGTTGAGAATATCAGTAGGAAGCATACATGGTATTCTCCATGACAATTTGCATATGATATGTTTGTGCAAGCTGGGTCCCATGATTACTCACATCTGAGTAACAGCAAGTTCACATGGAGGTTTGTCAGGAGCTGCAATGGATGGTTACTAAAGATGATGAGGTTCTGCACAAGGTGATAATGGTGTATGAGACATGGCTTCATCATTTCAACCCAGAGAGCAACACTGCAAAAAATAAAATAAAACACACTAATTGCCAACACCAAAAAAGAGCAAAAGTTGTGACTTCTGCAGGAAAAGTTATGGTCATCTCTTTTTTTTTTTTGAGATTTAAGGAATGGTTTACCAGCATGTTGTGCCATGTCATACAACTGCTATGGGACCTTACTACAGAAAAGAACAGAACAGAACTGTGCTGCACTGCACTGCACACTTTGCAGGATCACATTTGTCAAAAATGATCACAACTGCATGCAGGTGGGTGGATGCTGCATCATGAAAATGCGAGACCTCACAATGCTCATGCTGTAATCAAGTACTTAGCCAGCATTAATGTCAAAAGTGTTCCTCATCTGCAACAGAGCCCTGACCTTGCACCCTGCATTTTTTTTTTTATTTCCAAAGTTAAAGAAGGAGCTGTAAGAAAAGTTGCGAAGACATCAGAGGCAATTCTCAAACACGTCAAAAAAATGGCTTTCACCATGTTTTTGAAGAATGGCAAAAATGTTGGAGTAAGTGCATTTCATCAACTGGGGACTACTTTGAAAAGGACATGAAAATATGGATGATTGATAAAGTTATGTTGTGAAAAAAATTATGACCATTCTTTATTGAACAGCCCTCGTATATTCTAAAAGGTAAATTTCATCTATTCAAATCTAAACAGACCAGCATAACCTATCTTAAATATAGAGAATATATCTTAAACCATGATGTGGAGAATCAGCACTAATGTGTGAGAATGGCCTTCTCTAGGTTAATGTGAATCGAGGAATATAAAGAAGTTATCCAAATATTACATGGAAATCTTTTTCTGAAAAATTTAAAATAAAAACCATGAATTTGTACTGTGGAGTGCAAATTCTTGATTATGGTATGCACCGGGTGTATATGGTATGTAAATTTCTTCGTAAACATTTGGTAACACCCTCTATACTTCAGTTCTTGCATGGTCATAGTTAGAATGAAAACTAAATTGCTCTTGCATTTTGACAAACTCATCATTCTTATATACCTTATCACAAACTGGAAATTCTAATCGAATACTTGTGTCATAAAATTAATCAAAGTGGTTGCATTATTATACAGTAAGAAAAAACTGAAAACAGTAAACGAAAGCATAAGGGGTAAAATGTAGAAAACATGCCGATGTGATCAAGTGAAAGTTGTACTGGAGACTGGATAAAGAA
Source organism: Mastigoproctus giganteus (assembly GCF_048544385.1). NCBI lineage: Eukaryota > Metazoa > Arthropoda > Arachnida > Uropygi > Thelyphonidae > Mastigoproctus > Mastigoproctus giganteus. Next base: position 201,042,307 of record NC_143578.1, on the reverse strand, counting down.
GAAAGTATCACTGCAACAAAGTGACTGGAGGGCTGTATGCAACTATTAATCTGGCATTTCTCTATTTTCAGAAGCATTACACCTTTGCAGAATCAGCATTCACATAAGTTATTTGTGAAATGCATTGCTGAAAACTGAGCATAATACAGAATATGTTTTTCTATACAGGTAATCCCCGTATAACACGGTAGTTAGGTTCCTATAAAATCTTGTATAGTGCAAAACCGTGTTATATGGGACTAAGAACCAGTACAAAAAGGGGGGGTTACGTTCCAAAAGCTAACAAAAATACATAATTTTATAACTATCGGAAACAATTATTATTAAAAATAGTAATAACTGAACAAAAACGTCTTACAAACTGTGATATATGTCAGATAATGTACATTCATTTAATTTTCTTCCTCTTCACCACTGCTAAGTACAATCAAATGATAATGTTTTCTCTGTTACAGAAATTTTCACCTTTTGAACTTTCTTCTGCAGCATCTTAATACTTCCACATTTGACACCTTTTCAGTCCATTTAATTTTTTCCATCCTGTGCCAGCACCAAATCTCAAAGGCCTCAAGTCTCTTTTTGTCTTTCTTTGGTAGAATCCATGTCTCTGATGCACATAGTGCCACTGACAAGATAAGTGTAAATATTTTCTTCTTCCTAATTTCCTGTAACATCTTCTGTGTAATCAACGACAGTTTATTCTTGAAAAATTGTTTTGCCATTGCAATTCTAGATTGAATCTCAGTTTGACATGAAATGTCCTGTGCAAGTAACTGCCCCAGATACCTAAAGTGCTCTACTACCTGTTCTATTCGTATTCCATTGAGCTCAATTCTGAAGGGAATTAACCTTCAACCCATCATCACTGCCTTTGTTTTCATCATATTTATCTTAATTCCACACTCCAGCACTTCCTTTTTAGTCTTTTGATCATTTTTTTCAGTATAGAAGGGTAACCTGCTAGTATGGCCTGACTGTGTGCAAACTTAATAGCCTGTACATACTTTTCACCTATTTTAACCACCCACTTTTTATTCCCAAGTGCCTCCTTAATTATCACTTCAGCAAAAATGAACAAACCAGGTGAAAGTAAGCATCCCTGTCTTACTCCCTTTTTAACTTTAGCTTTTTCTGTCAGTTCTCCCCTAACTCTTATCACCGCATTTTGTCTTCTATATAAGTCATAAATCAGTCCAATATATTTTAATAGTGGTCAAGATCCTCTTCAGAGTTCACAAATGCTGATGCCACTTAAAGACAGGCAGAGAACTCACAAGCACCCACTTTGTTAATTAACTTTATTTTTATTAAAATGTGTAGTACAACCCAAGGAGACCTTTTATTAAAAGGTCTCCTTGGGTTGTACATTTGCACTACTGAGGGGGGAGTGCTGATTTGTCTTTTTTCTTATTTATTGCTTTATTTTTAATATTAGGTTACCTTGGTACTCAGGCACCAAGTATAACCCTAATTGGCGCCTCCGTAGCCAGGTGGGAAGGAGCAGCAGTGCCTAGCACACGCTTCTTGATTAGACCGGGGTTCAAGCCCGTCACCACCAAATACGGAGAATGCGGAAGGTCAGGGAATGACCACCGCATATCCCTGAGCAATATGGCCTTAGTTGCTAATGCTCCTAAAAACTAAATAACTAACTAACATAACCCTAATTATATTAATTTAATGCTTTGTTTCACAGTAATTAGTGTTTATTTTTAATTAATTTGTAATTTTAAGTAATTGTAATTTTAAAGGAAAGGGGGATGTGCAGGAATGTGGGAACCACAGGGGAATAAAGTTAATGTCTCACTCGATGAAGATCTGGGAAAGAATTGTGGAAGGAAGGATAAGGTAGGAGACGGAATAGGAGAGGAACAGTTTGGTTTCATGCCGGGAAGAGGAACAACAGATGCGGTCTTTGCTTTAAGGCAGGTGATGGAAAGATACAGGGAGATGCAAGTAGAGTTGCAAATGGTGTTCATAGACCTGGAAAAAAGCATATGATAGTGTGCCCAGACAAGAGGTATGGAGATGCATGAGGGAGAAGGGTGCATCAGAAAAGTACATAAGGCTTGTGAAGGAAATGTACAAGGGAGAGGTGACTCAGGTTATGAGTAGTGTAGGTATGACTGAGGGGTTCTCTGTAGAAGTTGGACTGCACCAGGGATCAGCTCTCAGCCCATATCTGTTTTATCTGGTAATGGATGTGTTGGTGAGAGAAGTGAAGAGTAGAGCACCATGGAGTATGCTGTTCGTGGATGATATCGTACTGTGCAAACCATCTCAAGGAAAGGTAGAGAAGAAATTGGAGGAATGGAGGAAAGCGCTGGAAGAGAGAGGCATGAGGATAAGTAGAACAAAGACAGAATATATGGTATTAAATGGAGAAGATGAGAGCTCTATAAAACTGCAGGAGGAAAAGCTACCATCAGTTTCGAAATTTAAGTATCTGGGATCAAAAGTTGAGAGGGATGGAGGACTGAGTGCAGAAATACAGCATAGAGTGCAATGTGGATGGTTGAACTGGAGAAAGATGAGTGGGGTGCTGTGTGATAAGAAAGTAAATTGTAAAATGAAGGGAGGAGTGTATAAAACTGTGGTTAGACCCGCATTAATGTACGGTGTTGAGACATGGGCGATTACAATGGCCCAGGAGAAAAAGATGGAAGTGTCGGAGATGAGGATGCTAAGATGGATGTATGGTGTGACGAGGAAGGACAGGATAAGAAATGACTACATCAGCGGTACGGTTAAGGTGGGGGCCTCTGAGTAAAAAAATACAGGAATCTAGGTTGAGGTGGCTTGGACATGTGGAACGAAGAAGTGAGGAGTATGTGGGGAAGAGGTGCGAAAAGTTAGCGGTGATAGGGAAGAGGGGGAGACCTAAGCTGAGATGGAAGAACAAGGTGGCAGAGGATTTAAAAGAGAGAGGATGGAGGAGAGAGGAAGCCCAGGATAGGGAGGAATGGAGGAAAAGAATTAAGGACAGAAATGCTGACCCCATATAAATGTGGGAAGAAGGCGAAGATAAAGAAGAATTTTTTTTGTAATTGGTTTTTCCAATAAATCTAGGAGTCAAGCACATAAAAAAGATAGGGATACTGGAATTTCTAAAGATTGTTGTAACCATTAATGGCTGCAATAGAAACAAAAGCATGCCCCAAACCCTATTCAGAATGCTCAGGCTAAATAATAACAATTTTGTGCGCAGTAGTATTGTCTCCTCTCCCAATTTTTGATATATTTTTCTAACAATGTTAAAGGATTTTAATATAATCCTTTAACATTATATTAAATCCCTTGTGCAAAAGTATTATGTTGCATCAAGTTCATCTGCAACATAATGAAAATTCATTAAAATTAATTGTTTATTTTAGCTTTAAAATAAAAATAATTTTATTCTAGTAAGGCTATTTAAAGCGTTTAAACAAAATTTAAATCTCACTTTGTATGTAAAATCATTTAAAGATATAAACTATTGAACAAGAATTTGTTTATCAATAAATCAGTTTCACTGTATTAGTAAAACATCAAACATGAGGAATAAACAGCTGCAGAAAAAAGTAATACAAATAAAATTTACCTTCCAGTCTCCTTCAAGGCTTTCATATCAATCATGCCTCCTGTTTTTAACTTAAAAGGATCTTCCTGCAACATATTATAGAAAAGTAAAAGGTTAATTAATATTATTATATATAATGTGCTTGAAATGAAAAAAAATATTAATTAACAAATTAATAAAACATGAATGTTAAAAGACCAACATTGTGTGGATAATTTAAATATTAGTTCTACTCATGTATAACTTGTATATATAATGGCAGAAAAAATTAATGGTGCAAATATTCTTGTTTAAACATCTCACCCTCCAATTGACCTTTTTTATTTAGACTTATTTCATTATCTACTTCTGTCTTGCAAATTCTTCTAACCTGATGTGGCTTGTTTGGAGTATAAACAAAACAAAAAAAAAAAAAAAAAAAATAGTTTCTATAAGGTCTTTATATTTTTCTTTTATTTTATTTTTTTTCTTTTCTTTTCTTTTCTTTTTTGTGAAAGGGTTTCAAATTCATTTATTATTTCCTATAGACACTTACTGTGGATACTGTTGTTATATCACCCGTAACAACTGCTAAAAAAGCAAATGATATGCCATTACTGTAAGTTTGTTTTCTCTGAAATTTCTGCTTCTGGCATTATCAACTGCTGTGGCCAACATTGTCATTGTTTTCTGACTAGTTGCTTTCTCCCCACTGGATTTGTTACTCCTTTCCACTTATGCAATGAAATCATATTATCACATGATATCGTACAAAAAAGAAAAAAAAATTACATAAGCAAACTATAAAAATATGGTGAAGAATACCTGACAAAATCTAACACAAGGCTTATGAAAGAGACCTTCAAGGTTGACTTCAGCTTTTATTTTTCCCAAAAACACATACATACAAGAATTACTAAACTTATTACACTTTTTCAAGGTGTCATCATCATCATCCCTTTACACTGACACATCCTTGCCTTTAGCATGGCAAGGTAATGATGGTGGGCAGGAGCAGCAGTGTGTAGCACACGTTACTTGATAAGACTGGGGTTCGAGCCCATGACCACTAAATACGGAGGATGCAGAAAGGTCAGGGAATGACCACCGCATATCCCCGGAGCAATATGGCCTTAGTTGCTAATGCTTCTAAAAAAAACAAATAACAAACATAATAATAATAATAATAGCAATGATGCCAGCATCACAGAAAGAAGTATTCTGACTGTGCAACCAATTCAGATCATTGCTTCAGTTCATCTGCCTTGAATATCTACCCTCCCTTGTGCTCCTTCATTGTCCTGAATAAGCAACAATCACCAAGGACTAAACTGGATTAATAAGGAAAGTGGTTTGTGATTTCCAGCTCAAGATTACCAATGTCATCATCATCATCATGAGTTGAGCATGCACTGTTGCACAGCAAAATTATTCTCTCTGACAGTTACTACACACCTTATCTTGCAAACCATTCAGAAAGCAGGATGCTATAATACTGAGTATTAATTGCAGCATGAAGTGCAGAAAATTGACAAGAATTTTCTCCCCAATCCCCCAAATGGCACTTACTATCTTACCAGGTGAAGGCCATGAGGTTATGGCCTGGATTTTTTGGGTGGTGAAGATCCTTTGTGGCACCACCCCATACTGGACTTCTGATTCTGGTATGAAGTAGTGTACCCATGCTCTGTAAAAAGTCACTACAAAAATGTACTTCCCTTCAGTTCAAACCAGTTCAGTGAAAGGGTTGTTAAACAAAAAGTATACACAAATAATTGCCTTTACACTTCCAACTGCAATGAAAATATGCAACTTCCAATTGATACCAAAACATCATGCAATTCAACCCCTCAATGTGACAAACAAATGTTCACATCAGTGACAACTGTCGGTAGCATATGAGCATGTGGTAAGTTAGCAACCTCTTTTCAGCTTTGAGAAAACTTGTTGAACTAGTCATAAACACTTGAATTTGACATGGTCTCTTTCCCACAGTGTGCACAAAATGGTCTCTTTCCCACATTGTACATTTAACCGGAGAAGAATTTCAGCTAGCCTCATACAATCAAATGACAAAATGCAATGCCACTGTTTGTACTGATTCTAATGAACACATGCAGAGGACACAACTATTTATTAAGACTGAGAGAAACACTGTAGAAATACGAAAGACTCCCAATTCAAGTCACATGATTATTTTTATGTAAAAACTTGTTATTTAACAACTTTTCATCTTTTGGATATTGTAATATTTTATCTGACCTGATTCTCACATTTTTGTATCATGCAATCTGTAAATGGCTCCTAATAAAATTAATTTTTCCAAGTAATATCTGTAGATTTGTCTTTAATTAAATGAGACATTTTCTTTGCAGGTGATATTCATAAAGAAATAAACCATTCTAACACTATACACAAATGATAAATAATTTTAATAAACAAGAATCTTGTAAAGGGTTTGTAACATGATCATTTATTAAAATTATTTATCGTGGTGTATAAATTGTTAGACTAGTTTATTTCTTGATGTTTACAAATTTCTTGCTCACTTTATCATTTAGTTTAAAAATAGTTTAAACAATTAGATTTTACAACCAATTTAAACCTCTATTAGATATACATTAACTATAACTGCATTACTGACATTCCCATGCATGTACTTAAATCATTTTCAATAATTATTGTTACATCCAACAATTAAATACCATCCAAATATAACTAGTAATCATGAACAATAAAAAAATAAATTTATTTCTCAAAATATATAGCAGCAAGTGTTAGCAGATATTCATCACAATTACCCAATAAAAGCAGTTTTTCTGACATATTACACAGGTCCAACATTGAGCTAAGAGTGTTCAATTCAGAATTCACTCTTCTAAAAACTTCAGGTTTCAGAAGGGATGTGAAAATAAACTGACATACAGTCGGACTTCCCTTTAACGAACTTCCATATAGCAAATATTTCTATGTAGCGAACCTTTTTGATTTCCCCTTGGTCATTACATTGAAAACAGTTTCTGCATAACGAAGAAAATTTCCATATAATGAACTAATTTAGAGAGACCTGGGTACACACTGTTCACACCTCTGGCATTTAGGCAATAGAGCTGATGCTGCAAAAACCATGAATTAAGAGCTAAAAGGATTAAGAATTAATCACTTTAGCTTTTAATACCTAAAGGGTTTAATTCTTAAGAGCATTCCAAAATTTAGTGTTGCCCATAAAGCATTTACTATACCGAGAAATCGTGCTGGGAAACTGCTATCTATGTGTCCACAGCCATTGGCAAAGATTAAGGCATATTCCCGACATGGACATTGGCTCTGGTCAACCTGTTTTCTATTGCAAGCACCCTATTAGAGAATTAGGAGAGAGTGATTTTCCTTTATCCCAGAAATTCATCTGTTGTTTCGCAGAAATTAGTCATCCATGCTTTCACTAAATTTCTCCCATCTCTGTATGGTAGGTACAAGTGGCACCTAAATCAGTTTTGTTTTAGCTACTGTGTAAGTAACCTTACAAACCTTACAAAAAAAAAAAACACATAGCTAAATAAACAGAGCAATTATGAATACAGTCTGTCCTCGTATAGCACGATAGTTGTGTTCCTAGAAACTCTCGTGCAATGCAAAATCGTGCAATATAAACAACAGTCCCTATGGGAAAAGTGGGGTTAGGTGCCGACCACCGAAGATTGAACACACATTTGGAACCAAAACATTACCAAATACAATAAATAATCGGGTAATTTTAATCGTTATAAAAAATAGTATAATATTTTTTTATTTTTATTATACAATAAATAATAAAAAATATTTATTTTTATTATATTATAAAAAAGTATTTTTTACGAATAAAATACGTATTTTATTCGTAAAAAATTTATTATATTAAATAAAATAGTCGTAATAAAATACTTGCGTATTTTATAATACGTAAGTATAAATTATAATACGTAAGTCGTAATAAAATGCTTACGTATTTTATTACGTAATAAAATATTGCTACTGCTTTTGCTTCTATCGTAAGCAAACTTGTTTTTTGTTTGATTTTCTATCCAAACAGATGACAGCCGTTCCATCTCTTCCAATTCTTGTGTCTTAATCTAATGGATTTTAATTACACTTTGAGTTGTTCCCGCTATGAAAGTTGTTTTTATTTTCTCCGCATTCTTTGTAATTCTCGGCGTTGCCTCATTTAGGTCTGTAGCATGTGCAATATCACATGGTCTTTCATTTCGCTCAAAACGTTTCACAATTTCATATTTTTTTTCTCTATCGACAGAGGCGGACTGGCCATAAGCCTTTTACCCGGGAAATCCCGGTGTGATTTTGGCCATAAACTGTAGTATGAGGCCACTATAAATTTTCCCGGGTAAGAATTTTTGATCCAGTCCACCTCTGTTTATCGATATTGCTTTTCTTTTTCTCTCTGAATCTGTAGTGTCTTCACCAGGACGCTTCCTTTTCACACCTTTTAAGCATTTTACTAATTTTTAGGGAATAAAGCACAATTACAAAATGAGGAGGCACCCCTAATACACATAAACAAAGCTGCGCGCATATAGCAACTGAATAAACAACACGGTAAAGGCCGAGATACGCTATTAACACCTCACATTTTGCTAAAGCACATTTCTGGGGGTTACTACCATAAAAAATAAAAATAATTTCCAGTTGCGTTTCTGCTAGTGGAATCTGTTATAAACTGGTAGTAAACTCCATCTAATTGCATTTGCGATTATACCGATAGCTGGAATTGTGTTAGTTTTTAGGTTATTATGGTGAAATGTGTTTCCCCTTCACTGATATAAAACATAAATACATTTTCAGAATCTTCTTCATTCTTATCGTGTTGCGTTCGGTTGGGGTGATTTCGCATTTGACTGCCATTTCTTGTAAATACAAAGGCGAATCGTGCATAAGCGAATTCGGTTCGTGCTATATAAGATAACATTCCCCTATTTATAAATCGTGTATGATCGAATTCGTGTAATGTAAACACGTGTTATACGAGGACCGACTGTACAGTCAAAATGAAGACCTGTTCTTGCTCTAAGTTACCCACTTTGCTGCTGACATGTATTTCCTTGTTCCATGATGACCCCCCTCCCCCCCAGCAGGCCTGGTACCTTGCAATCCAGGCTGCTACATGTTCCAATAGAAAATGTGCAAGAATTGCTTTCACTTCTGCTGCAGCTGTTGATAATCTATTAGTCTGTATAACCTCCCAAACTAGAAGTTTTCCAACCCACCTAACACTGCCTTGACAGCATCAGCAAATATGCTTGCACTCTTTCTATTTAAGTGTATCCCATCCCTGTAGAAGCAGACTCTCCTGTTAACAAGCACAGCCCATGCTGAGAAAAATTCTACCCAATGAGACTTGAACAATCTCTCCACTGCCAAATTGATTGACATGGCTGTCATCACGTACCCCCTCCTATGGTGTATGGGCAGAATTGCAGACACTTAAATTTAACTAATTTGTGACTTTTTTCTCAACATCGCTGTGTATACTTGTTAAGTAAGTCCTCAGATCTCCTACTCTTAATGTTATCAGTGCCAAAGTATACAACAATATCACCTTTTTGTGCCCTTAAAAGATGATATCTGCTCAATGTCATCAATTTTTTCCCCTGGCAGACATACCCTGGTCCTATTCCACCTATCCTTTCTGTACAATATATTTCCCATTTCCCTAACAACAGTCACCAACAATAACGGCTGCCTGTTAGACCAATGCATTCTGCCTTGAGGGTTGCTGCTGTGTTGCTTGATGCGCAAGTGCAAGCTCTGACATTGAGATTGGCAGCTGAGAGCTTGATGGGCTCCAACTTAATTCCTTTGAGGGCATCCATCCTGTTCTTCAAGCTCTCATAAACACCCATCAGAACACTGTGTTTTATGCCTAATATCCTCGCACTTTACATCGAACACACACAAAAGACATCTCCCCTTGGCTGCATCATGTCCCATTCCAAATCGATCCACAAACATCAAACAAGCAGTACATTTCATGAGGCCATGATTCAGAGGACAACCACTCCCTCAGTTCTCCTCCGAGCCACAGCATTCCTGCTACTTTGAGCCCTTTGCTTTGCAGCTCCAGTCTGAGGCATGATTTTAGAAATTTCAAATTCATAAATTCAATACATAAGGATTAAGGATAAATACACTAAAATTACATACAATTACAAGTTCTTCTTCTGTTGTAATCTTCTTTCCAAGTGCTAATCCAAGAGCGCTGAACATATATATATATAAAAAAAAAAAGTATATATAAACATCTCCATTGTTATTTTATGCCTATGATTTTGCAAATAAAATCATATTTAAAAAATTAAATAAAATAAAAAAATTAGGAATATTGCCTTTTCTAAAGGCACCTTAATGAAATTTCAAATTTTATGAAACCTTGTTAAAAGAAATTCATACTTTACCAGTTTTGACAAAACTTTAGTAAAACTTTGTGAATCAAGTATAGTTTTTGATAAAACTACACTTTATTCATATTTTCGGTAAAATTTTAATTATAAAATCTAAAAAAATACAGTTCCAACTGTGACTGCTTCTTGCACTTTATCAAATAATTTAATTTCTTTGCAAATCCTTTATCTCTTCCTGTGACTATTGTTACTGAAGAGCTTTCTTTTTCTGATTTAGAAAAAGAGCTTTCTTTTAGTAAATCAAAATTAATAAAAATCATCTCAAATTAGGTTAACAGATTTAGCAATTTTATAAGCAGTTTTGGATATGAATACAGTCAAATTTGGTTATAGTATCACTAAGAGGACCACAGTATCCTTGACTCATCAGCAAGTTTGACTTCTTTTTTTATAAATAGATTAAGATTTGTAGAGATTTAATAATAAAATTTTATTAACTGATACAAAATGTTACACTTAAGTTTATGTGCATTGCATGCACTATGTACACACAATCAAATCATAAATTCATATATATACAATATTACTGTACAATAAATTGTACAGTTAACAATAATTGTACTATCTAACAGAACTGAAAAGATCAATGCAAAGAAGTAACCTTCGGTTCACCAGCTGGGTTATCAAAGATTTTCCCCACATCAATAAGGATCAAATCTGATTTGCTTTTTTCTTCTTTTTATTTACAATTTTTTTTTTAAACAGTAATTTCTCATAGTCACCCTTTGCCAGCCTGGTCTTGGATGGTGAGAATAAATTCTTCAATCACAGGGAAGAGTATCCCACTCATGAACCATGCATTGGAATCCTTTTAATCTATGTGTCTTCATGGAGGTCATTGTAGTATCTGCCGTGAAGTGTCTTCTTTGCCCATCTTTCTAGCTTCGTTTGTTCCATTTGGGCAGGAGGGGACTCCTTGGTTAGGTTGAGCGGGGTATGCCACATCTATTTTCCTTGTGGACTCATTGAGTGCTGCTGTGCTTTTCTAGAAGTAATCCTTCAGGTGAGCTATCACTGTCATCTGTTGCTCAATGAGGTCTATCAGGCCCCTTCCTCCTTTCCGAGCTATTGTCAGTTGTCAGTCTTTTCCTGACTGACTACAGGTGGGGTTAGTGGCTCTTGGTCATTATTGTCCTTATCTTTCTAATGATATCCTCCAGCTCACTGTTAGTCTAACCTATGATCCTGAAGGAGTTTGGGGTGTTTATGGCTTTAACTGTGTTCTCTCCATTCAGCTTTGCTTTGAGCAGGCTTCTGAGTCTCTGATGATATATTTTGGTCAGGTAGGCCTTGATCTCCTTGTGCTCCAACTGCTGAGCCTGCATCATCCCCAGGTATTTGTAGGTTTCTCCCTCTGTTATGGCTTCGATCCTCTTTACCAGTCTCAGCTGGTAGTTTTGGCCTACTAATTTCCCCTGATGCAATCCACTGGTCTTACATTTGTCTAGACCAAACTCTATGCCGACATCATTGCTGAATTCTTTGGTGATCCAAACATAGTTACTGAAGTTGCTTCTTGGTTGGCGTGTACAGCTTGATGTCATCCATGTATATCAGATAGGATAGGATGTACAGGTTTTACCTTCCTTCTTTGAGGTTATATCCGTACTCAGACACGGTCACTTCGGTAAAGCCAACTCGGCGAAGGTAAACTTGGCTATGGTCAACTCGACAACAAAAATTATAATAAAAACATTTCTGTTAAATTTATTTCATGAATAATCAATTTTTTTTGTGATTACAATTGCTATTAATACCTTCTTGATTAGACCGGGATTCGAGCCCGTGACCACCAAATATGGAAGATGCAGAAAGGTCAGGGAATGACCACTGCATAACCCCGGAGCAATATGGCCTTAGTTAATAATGCTCCTAAAAACCAAGTAACAACAACAACACATCTTCACTGTGGTATTTCCATCTCTTTGCCTTCTTGAGCGGCCACGAAGTATCCAGGGAGTCTATAAAAAACATGGACAAGGGATAAGTTAAATAAATAAAATTTTTTAAAAATTTTATTTCTTTATTTTCATGAAACTACATTATTTATTAGCATCAGTCTTCTTGTAGAATGGCCTTATTGTGCCACGGTATGGACCCCTCGTTATTGAAATATATCTTGAATGTATCTCGAACAACTTTTGTGTTTTCTACAACTTGACCGTGTTTACCACAGTGAAGATTATGCATTAATTTAGGATCATACCTTTCTCCCAGCTGAACAGAACCATTCTGAAGACATCTTCTACGTAAAAAGTTGTGTAGTACACAATAAGTCAAAACCGCCGTATCAATATTAGCCAAATCCAAATTAATAGCGGTTTGAAAAATAAGAAACTGAGATACCATTATACCGAATGTATTTTCAACTACCCATCTAGCTCTGCATAAGCGATAATTAAAAATTCTTGTCTCTTAATTTAATCCCAAGGATATGGCTTAAGAAGGTCATGGCGCATACTGAAAGCTTCATCCCCAACGAAAACGTATCTAATAATTCTATCTGAGTTAGAAATGTTTCATGCTTTGGGAATATTCAAATTATTATTTGTAAGTTTCTCATAAAATAGTGTTTGTAATAACTCCTCCATCAGAGATTCGACCATTTGTTCCTACATTGCAATATATAAATTCGCAATTGGCATTTCCAATAGCCATAAGTACAATACTGTGAGTATTCTTATAGTTGTAAAAATATGATCCACTTCCTTTGGCTGGTACAATCAACACATGCTTGCTGTCTATGGCAATAAGGGAATTGCCATTTATTTTCGAATTCCTTTGCAATTTCTATCCAGTCATCTTCACTTTTTAGAAACTGTCAAAAAAATCATACAGCAGGCCCCCGTTATAACGCGGTTCGCTATACGCTGATTCGCTATAACGCTGTTATTATATTATAACCCGTGTCTGACTATAACGCTGTCACAGATCACTATAACGCTCTTTTACAGATTACATTTTTGACATATTTAACGAAATCGTTTCATTTGATGGAGTCGTTAGCTTGAAAATGAATAGCAAAACAGCATTAAAACGTTTCCCACGCCGACTTGAGAAATTTTCCCACGCTCAGTGAAATTTTCTCGCACGCTAATTTAATTTCAGTACAGTGGTTTGTTACGTAGTTCCTAGATCAACATTTTAAAAAATGACGAAGTATATTGCTTGTAATATTTGCGTTATGTGCATTTATCCGAAGTCTAGTCATCACTCAGTACCGTATTAGACAACGTGCGAAACGGACAGTTTACTCGAACATTGTATCATAATTAATGCAACCAACGCAGTTACATTTTCGAAGAATGAAAAAAGAATGAAAAATCAACAACGTCTGAGCACAGTACGAAGACTATAAATGTAAGAAAAAGACTGAATTTGAAAATTAGACGTTTTGAAGCGAATCGATTCCGGTCAACGACAAGCGGATGTGTGCCATAATTTAGGACTTGCAACTTTAACTGTAAGAACAATTATAAAAAAATAAAGAATTAATTTTTGCAGCGGGAAAGGTAGCTGTTCCACTGCAAGCAACTAGGGCTAGGCCGGCTATTAGGATTGAAATGGAAAGACTTTAATTTTAATGAAGATAATGTCCAATGCAGAATTCAGTTAAGTTAAATATTGAGAGAGAGAGAGAGAGAGAGAGAGAGAGAGAGAGATCGTATTTGAAGAAAACTCGCCTAAAAAAAATGTGGAACCATTTAAAACTGGTAAGGGCTGGTAGAATAGATTTAGAATGCAGATCAAGGAGCCGAAACTTTCAAAAAAGAACTTGTTAAAATTATTGAAGAGGGGTATTATGTGTTATACTTCTCAACAAGTTTTTAACATAGATGAAGCAGGACTTTTGTGGAAACGAATGCCTAAAAGAAGTTTCATATTGAAAGAACAAAAAACATGCCAAGTTTCAAAGCGGCGAAGGATCGGTTGACTTTATTGTTGGGTGGTAACGCTGCGGGCCATTTAAAATTAATACCCCTTTTAGTTTATTTGGAAGAGGGCCAAAGTTCAACTCAAAATCCACACATTTTTCATGATTAAATTCATCCATTAAATTAAATCAATTAAATTCATGATTTTAATTGGAATTTTAAGTTTACTTTTGATACGCAAGTAGTTACCACATAATTATACGTATGTAATGCAGAATATTTTATATGTGCAAATATTTGAATATTAAATATTTTGACCGACATTTGTGCATCTTTTCATTACCGTTTATTATTGATTAGGAAATATCCTATGGCACCGACCGCAGCTCACAAATACACATGTTACCTTATGGGAAAGCGGCGCTCGCTTAGCGCGGATTCACTTAGCGCTCTGTTTTTCCGGAACGAATGATCAGCGTTAAGCGGGGGTCACCTGTATTTGAATATGCATATATTTTTCAATATTTAAGTATATCTCAAACAGTCTTATCCCAATTTTTCTTTGTTTGCTTTTAACAGAACATTTCGGATGACATCTTAAGTGAACATGAAAATCATCCAGAAGAAAGAGACCTCTCCTTTCTCGCCTCCTACAACACATCTAGACACTTCGAGGTTGGTTGGAATGAAAAAACATTACTTCATCTTTTTCTAATACACAGCCTGTCAGAGAAGAGGAAGCAACGTTTTGACGATAACAAAAGAACAGAAGTGATGATTCTAGTTGGGGAAAAACTACAATCTCTGAAGCCAGAAGATTCGTTTGATACTTACGGTAAACATGTTGCCAACAAGCTGAGAATTCTTAATGCTAGACAAAAAATTTTCGCTCAAAAGCTTATTATTATTATTGTTGCTCTTATATTATTTCTCCCCGATTGGGGAATTCCACTCTGTGACAGGTACTGCTGGTGTTACTGTTGGTTGAGGAAATCTCTGACTATACTACAGGTGTTCAGGATTGCGACTTTCTGGAGTTCCTTGTAGGTGTTCTCTGGAAGACCTATTGCTGCTAGGCTGCTATGTAGGGGTCTCTGGTACCATACTGGTGGTTGACACGACGATCGGGATGGTTGATACTTCTTGCATATGCCACATCTAATTGATCTCATGTCTCAGGTTCGTATACTTCTTAATTTTTTCCTCGTGGGTTTTCTGGACATTGCTAGTGTTGGACACCGCTATGTAAATCAGGTAGGTAGCTTTGTTTGTTTGGGTTTTTTTTTTTAGGAGCATTAGCAACTAAGGCCATATTGCTCCGGGGATATGCGGTGGTCATTCCCTGACCTTTCCGCATCCTCCATATTTGGTGGTCACAGTCTCGAACCCTGGTCTAATCAAGAAGCGTGTGCTACGCACTGCTGCTCCTGCCCACCTGGCTATGGAGGCACCCAGGTAGGTAGCTCTTTTCACCTTGTCCACAAGGGTTATGTCTGGTCTGTTGTGCGGGATTGCCTTATCCGTTATTACTATTATTATTAGCATTATGGTGCAAGGAAGTTTAAAGCTTATGCTGCACTAGGCAAAAAAAAAAAAACATTCTGAATTACCCCGAGAGAGAGAGAGAGTTGTTGTTGTTATTTGGTTTTTAGGAGCATTAGCAACTAAGGCCATATTGCTCCTGGTGGGATATGCGGTG
The DNA here is from genome assembly GCF_048544385.1 of Mastigoproctus giganteus. Classification (NCBI taxonomy): domain Eukaryota; kingdom Metazoa; phylum Arthropoda; class Arachnida; order Uropygi; family Thelyphonidae; genus Mastigoproctus; species Mastigoproctus giganteus. Next base: position 201,026,743 of record NC_143578.1, on the reverse strand, counting down.
GTCATTCCCTGACCTTTCCACATCCTCCGTATTTGATGGTCACGGGCTCGAACCGGGTCTAATCAAGAAGCGTGTGCTACACACTGTTTCTCCTGCCCACCTGACTACGGAGGCGCCGAGAGAGAGAGAGAGAAAGATAGAGAGAATAGAAGGGAATCACCAAGAAAGAGAAGAATGATGATATCCAATTCAGGACCCTGGATTTGCCAAGCCCATACTTGCTAGATGTGAGCCCCTGGGATTACTACCAATGTGTTATTTGAAGCGGAACTGGAGTCTCTTATTTTAAGATTGTCAACTACAAGGAAATCACACCCCTACTTCAACTTGGAACTAATAGTGAATGGCACCATCATGTGCAGTGACAAGTGCCACAGCAAGTAATAAATCCTTGTCTTAATTCTGAGCCAACACACTCAGCACCTGATACTTCCGTTATTTTACAAATTACCAGGCATAAGACTTGTTTGTTTTTTTGTATTCTTAAAATAAATAAATAAACTTTTTTTCGAAAATGCACACTTCTTTTACTTACCTTTAAATATTCCTTTTTTGAGAATGGTGTATATAGCGTTACATGTCTCTGGTATTGTATTGCTTAATGATTGTTTTGATATAGCAGCTGTGAATTCTAAGTTCTTATAAGTTCTGCCTGTTGCTAGAAATCTCAAAGTAACACTTAATCGCTCATGAGGTCCAATTACTTTCCTCATACAAGTGCCTTGTTTCTTGATTATTGGAGTGACAACAAATGCATACAGGTTTCTTTTCTATATCCATATGTAAATAATTCCTCCAGTCTTCAGGTTCATCACGCAATTCACGAATCAAATTGACATTAGAATGTTGTAGCCTCTTGAGTAACCAATCCCTACACCACCTTTTGCGTACACCATGATTCATCAATGCAATTTAACTATTTACACCAACCTATTTGGCCTTCCATGCTGCAAAAGGACTCGCCCTGCAGCAGGGAAGTTTACCATCCCTAGCGCTATGGAGGCAGGTCGCTACTCCCCTTAAATTTACACCAATTTTTAACACTAAGTTCATAGAATTCAGAATGCTTTGATTCAACCACAATCTAAAATCTAAGTCAAACTAAAATTATTATACATCAATTTAGAAGTCAAAATGTACCATATACATATAATACAACATATAATACAACACTAAATAAGCAACGACAAGCAGCTATAACACAATGCTAACATCCCCAAGCATGCGGGGATAAAATGAACCCTCCGGTTCAAGTAGTGCCCTGAGCACTACGAATAATATTTACATTTCTTAGAAACTCCAAGAAAATCTTATATACACTTTCATCATCAAAAAGCCTATGCATTTCATGGGGAGAGGACATCCCTAGATGGCTAATAAGCCTTCGCCTTGGTATGTCATACATCTGACATTGAAATATTACATGCTGGTTATCCTCAATCTGTCCGCAACAACAGCAATCACTGTCCGCAAGGCCTAGTTGATGTAGCCGCAACCGAAGTCCATGTCCAGTAACAACCATGGCCTGAAAGACACTCAGCTTAGGCCACCTGTGTATCTGTTCTAACTTTGAAACGTCAGGCAACAGTTTGAACGTCACCCTGCCTTTAGAGGACGTCGTCCAATGTTCCTGCCAGAGCCGATGGACTTCTTGCGATATACACTTGCCTTCAAGTCAGGTTTGCCGTAAGTTCTGCCCGCATTGGGTGAGAACGAACGAACTAACACCTCCATGGGAATATTGTTCTTAGTTTGGTACTTCAGGAGTCGCTCGAGAACCACTAAGTCAACTGGCACTGCACCAGTGATAATCTGTAGGGCTTCTGTAGAGACTGTACGGCAAGCTCTGGTCACGCTGAGTAATGCAAATCTCTGAGCTGCCATCAACACACCTGTCTACTACCTGACCCCAGGCTCCACAGGCATATGTAATAATAGGGACAAAGAGGCACGTATGCACAATGTCTAAGTTCCTTCCTTTGATTCCCCAGTCAGTTCGGGTAATTCTCCTCAGTTTCCCATACAGCTTCTTTCCGTCGACCTTCCCACCAAAGGTCGACGGAAAAAGCGCACGAAGGACCGCAAGCATCGTATCATTCCAGGTCTGAGACTTGCTCAATCCCCTGTAAACAGAAGGCTGGACCTGGTCAAGTCTAACCTTATCCATGACAAGCCAGTACGGCAATCCCAAAGGATTCATATTGCCCCTGTCTGAGAAAAAGTCCTACCAAGCCTTCCGCTTGCAGTCACGAATCATCTTGGTATAATTTCTCTTTGCTGCAGCAAATCGCTCCCAATAGTCATCCAGGTTTCGGTAGACAGCCCGTCTGGCTGTCTAAAATTTCCTTCTGCTCTTATTGACAAGGCATCTAAGTCTGCTTAACTCCCTGCGCCACCAGGGAACAGACATCGTTCTATTCCTCCTCTCCTCATAGAAGCACAACAAGCCTTCTAAAGAAGCTCACTAATTAAGGAAACTCTTTTGGCCACCAAGCTACAACAGCAACGTTGTCTCCAGTTCTCATTGGCAGTTACGTCATTTAAGACTGACTTAAACCTTCTCCAGTCAGCGGTACTCATCACAAACCTATCCACATCACAAATGACAGTTCTGCATTCAAATGGGCGGATCTCACTTTGTAAAACATGGTGGTCACTCGATGACCAGTCGGTCTCAACGGACCATTTAACAACTTCATTCACCACATTACCAGTGCATAGTGTGATATCGATGTTACACTCATCTTGCAATGTAGAGAAGGTACAAGGTTGATCAGGGCCATTTATAATTTCGAGTCTATTTGCCAGTATACAATCTTCAAAGAGTGGTCTTCTATAGTCGGAATTTGTACTACCCCAACTTACTGACTTGGCATTAGCATCTATGCTTATGAGTATTTTCTTTCCTGCTAACGCAGCTCATCTATATACCGCAGATAGGCCTGTGGCTGTTCCTGGTACTGGGCATAAATACTAAAAAAGTATATTCTGCCAAAAGAACCGATGATTTCCACACAAACATAGTGCGAGGAGCACAACTTCTGCAACTAGGTAACCACCAGATCTCTGTTGCAAACTACTATCGCAGCCTGACAACCCTATAATCAAGGGGATATCCTCAAACCTTATCGTTTGCCACATATACGGCTCTTGCAAAAGGATACAGTCACATTTTTCTTTCCTAGAGTGTTCCGCCAACTGTAGAGCAACTGGATACGATCTCTGACCGTTAATCTGTATAACGCTGAACCCTTTGTTAAAAGTTATGGGTGTACTATCCATACACAACCTTACTTTTAATCTGTTTTAAATAACTTTTGTAGATGGGACAATCTCTACTATGAACAGAATGGTCACATACGTTGCCTTGCTTCTTGCAGTTCACACAAGTAGGCTTCTCTGCCTTCTTCGGACACTCCTTGAAAAAGTGGCCTTCTCCAGCACAACGACCTTGAACTTACAATTCTTCGCTAGGTGCTGAAGGCTAGACATTTGAAACACTTCACTATGAAGTAGATATGTCGGACTTTGTAGGATGACCAGTGCATGAACACTCTGCCTTTCTCCACCTCCAGCGCAACTACAGTATCCTTGATAGTTCTCATCCGACAAACATTCATGCTTTTCAGAACAGGCTTCACAGCTTACAAAACAATCTATCTCTCGGCCTCACTGGTCTTTAGAGTGTCCAAGTCCAACTTGATCAGAATGGCGTGCACTTCTGTCTTCTTAGGGATTATGCTCTTCTGGCTTCGCACGACTTCTGCGTACGACATTTATTTGTTTGTTATTTGGTTCTTACAAGCATTAGCAATTAAGGCCATATTGCTCCGGGGATATGCAGTGGTCATTCCCTGACCTTTCCGCATCCTCCGTATTTGGTGGTCACAGGCTTGAACCCCGGTCTAATCAAGAAGCATGTGCTACACACTGCTGCTCCTGCCCACCTGGCTATGGAGGCGCCTCATACGACGTGGGCGCAATGCTGACAGAGGACTGACTCTTCAACATTGCCTTTAACATGTAGTCGCTGATGCACAACTTTCATGTCTTTGAAGTTTTCCTGCGGATCTCCTTCATCGTCAGAGTCCTGTCTGAGCTGCTTTGCAGCAGTTCTCTGGGGAAGACTTGACAACCGTCGAATCATTAGATAAGTCACTATCCATCAAGACCCCAAGGTCTCCAGGCAAACGGTTGAGCACTACTTGTGTTGTTACAGGACCTGAGTTCTCAGCTCTGCTGTCTGCAGTGCCAGAAGCGCCAGGATCAACAACATCCATTGCCTCGCCGTCCAGTGTCTTCAAACCTAGTTTTGCCTTTGCCTGAACAGACATAGTCACAATTCCTTTTCAAAATACAGACAATTTGCAAGGGTACTTTTAAAATAAATGTATATGACACAATAATAATATGGGCTTTGCTGGAAATACAATGTTCGGTTCCTTAGAGTCCCACACTACAGTTCACTTTTGACCGACAATAGTCCGTCGATCAAGGCCTACTCAGCCAACCAGGAGTCCCCTGGTCGCTCACCCCAGGCTGCATGGAAGTAAGGCCAGCCACTCGGCAGTAGTCACTGCACAGGTAAATAAGAAGTCTCTTATTTAAAACACTGAGATCACTCTAATAAACGCTAGATCAAATCAAGGAGAACACTGTGCACCCAGACAGCCAAAATGGTACCGGGGTTCTGGCCAGGCACAGTGAAAAAGTTGCTAACAGCAACACTTCACCCATCCATTTTGTGTGCCGTTCACATTAAAAATGAGTGAAAAGACTGCACAAAAATGGAGACATGTGGATACGTCAGTTTGCAACGTCTTTAGCACTGTCTAAACTGTACAGACAAAATGTAAAAAAACTGTGCATCTGGACCCGGCTTTACTGTCCTACAGGTGTTTGGAATCATGGCTTTCTGGAGTTCCATGCAAGCATTCTCTGGAAGATCTATTGCTGCTAGGTTCTTATGGAGGCTCTCTGGCTCCATCCCAGTGGTTGATAGTGCTGTTGTTGTTTGGTTTTTTTTTAGGAGCATTAGCAACTAAGGCCATATTGCTCCAGGATATGCGATGGTCATTCCTTAACCTTTCCGCATCCTCCGTATTTGGTGGTGATGGGCTCGAACCCTGGTCTAATCAAGAAGCATGTGCTACGCACTGCTGCTCCTTCCCACCTGGCTACGGAGGCGCCAGGTTGATAGTGATCAGGATGGTCATTACTTCTTCCATATGCCACATATCTTTGACTCGCTGTCTTATATCTGAGTACTGCCTGATCTTTTCGGTAGGTAGCCATTTCCTTCTTGTCAATTAAGTTATGTCTGGTCTGTTATGCTGGATCATCTTCTGTGTTATTATGGTCCCAGTATTGTCTGTGATTAGAGGTCTAGTATGGACTGTTGTTGGTATGTTATTTAATGGCCTGCTAAGGCCATATTGTGCTTGATTCTATTTAGTAGTGCAGTTGAAATGTTAAAATCTGTTAAATAATCATGTCTGCTTCAAGAATGCAAACTCAGCTAAATCTGCATTGTCTCCAATCAGATGAGATAATGTTAAATGTTCTGCAGATGTGAAACCAATGTGAAACTTGTGTTTCAAACATTAATATAGAGGCCTATTGTAATACGGTAAACTTTCTTTGATAAACTGGAATTTTTACATGAGCTTCGTTATTATTATTGCTTATGAATGAAATTAAAATTGCCAGTACTTCTAAACTGTTATTTTGATTTATTGCAAGAAAACAAAGTTCACAAAGAACTATGTGTAATTTATTATTAGGCTTTAGGCATAAATTATACAATTTGAATGCAATATAATTATGTACCTTATTTCTAATCACAGGCAAACTTAATCACTATTACTATTGTTTTTATTTATTTATTTACAGAAGAATCTGCCCATTTCTGAATTACATTTTGAAAAAGAGAACATTTCAACCATATCTCTTTAAACTGATAATATACCACAGGCATTTAAATCTTTCCTGTGACATGTCTGAACACAGATATATCTTTTATTAACTGTAATTTATTGAATGATTGCTCTGTTACTGTTACAGGAAGGGATAAAAATATTCTAATAGCTATGATCATATTTGGAAATATTTCTTCCAGGTTATTTCTTATTATTTAAGAAAGCATATCTATAGGTTTGAAGATAGTTTCAGTTTTTAACATACTTCTGGGCAAATTTCATCAGAAACATTATAAAAATCATCTAATAGATCCACAAAAGTCTTGCTAGTGTGCAAGTGACCAACCCACAAGTTCCAGTCAATATCTGGGAAGTTAAAATCCCCCATAAAAAATACGTAGTCTTATAGTTTTAATTATGCTTGTTATTTTTATTTTAATTTATATAAACAGTTTTTGTAGATATACGTAATACTTTATAAAACCGATATTTCATTTGAATATTGCAGGCATTGTTTTCGTATATAGTGATAGGGAATTCAAATTTTTAATTGAGGTAGCTAGGTAGATCTAACGTATAATTATAGAAACAGTAATACGCTTCACTGTTTCTATTAGATAGCCGTGAATTAGGGTTGAATTTGAAAGTGTCTGCAATTCTGCCCAGACACGATAGGAGGGAGTATATGATGAGAGCCTTGTCAATCAATTCGGCCCTGGAAAGACTGTGCAAGGCTCAAGGGATAGAATTTTTTTCAGCCTGGACTGTACTTGTTAACAGGAGAGACTGCTTCTACAGAGATGGGATACACTTAAATAGAAAGGGTGCAAGAATATTTGCTGATGCTATCGAGGCAGTGTTGGGTGGGTCGGAAAACTGATAGTTTGGGGGGATACAAGGACTAATAGTTTAACAGTAGCCGTAGGCAGAGGTGAAGGTGATTCTTGCGTCTATTAGAATAAGTAGCGACCTGGAGCATGGGGTGTTGGGGTTTCGGGGACGGGTGGCAGTCATCGTGGAATGGGTGGGTATATGGGATGTGTTAGGGTAACAAAGAATAGGAGTAGGAGCAAGTATGCTTGCATGTATACCAATGTTAGAAGTATAGTAAATAAATTTGATGAATTTGAAGTGTTGGTCAAGACATCAAAGGCGGATATTGTTGGGATATCAGAGACATGGTGGCGCCTCCGTAGCCTGGTGGGAAGGAGCAGCAGCAGTGCGTAGCACACGCTTCTTGATTAGACCGGGGTTCGAGCCCGTCACCACCAAATACGGAGGATGCGAAAAGGTCAGGGAATGACCACCGCATATCCCGGAGCAATATGGCCTTAGTTGCTAATGCTCCTAAAAACCAAATAACAACAACAACAGAGACATGGTGTCACACTGATATAAGGAATGCCGAACTGGAATTTGGGGAGTACAATGTGTACAGAAAAGACAGACAGGATAGGAAGGGAGGAGGTGTTATGCTGTTAATTAAGAAAAACATAAAATCAAAAGAAGTGCATCCAGTTGATATAGATGAACAGTGCACTGTTGAGTCAGTTTGGTGTGACATAAGCACTGCGAAAGCAAAAATAAGAGTAGAAGTGTGTTATAGGCCTAATGACTCGAATGAGTACAATGAACAATTGTACAGAGAAATAGAGTGGGCTAGTAAATCGGAATGTCTTATACAGCAGGCCCCCGTTATAACGCGGTTCACTTTACGCTGATTCGCTATAACGCTGTTCTTATATTATAACCCGTATCTGACTATAACGCTGTCACTGATCACTATAACGCCCTTTTACAGATTACATTTTTGACATATTAACGAAATCGTTTCATTTGATGGAGTCGATAGCTTGAAAATGAATAGCAAAACAGCATTAAAACGTTTCCCACGCCGACTTGAGAAATTTTCCCACGCTCAGTAAAATTTTCTCGCACGCTAATTTAGTTTCAGTACAGTGACTTGTTACGTAGTTCCGCGATCAACATTTTAAAAATTGATCAAGTATATTGCTTGTAATATTTGCGTTATATGCATTTATCCGAAGTCTAGTCATCACTCAGTAGAGTATTAGACATCGTGCGTAACGGAAAGTTTACTTGAACATTGTATCGTAATTAATTCAACCAACGCAGTTACATTTTCGAAGAGCTAATAATGACTGATAGGAATGAAAAAGCAACAACGTCTGGGCGCAGTACGAAGACTATAAATGTAAGAAAAAGACTGAATTTGAAAAGTAAATTAGACATTTTGAAGCGAATCGATTCCGGTCAAAGACAAACGGATGTGTGCCATAATTTAGGACTTGCAACTTTAACTGTAAGAACAATTATAAAAAAATAAAGAATTAATTTTTGCAGCGGGAAAGATAGCTGTTCCACTGCAAGCAACTAGGACTAGGCCGGCTATTAGGATTGAAATGGAAAGACTTTAATTTTATTGAAGATAATATTCCAATGCAGAATTCAGTTAAGTTAAATATTAAAAAAAGAGAGAGAGAGAAAGAGATTAGCCAATATGATGATCTGAAGAAAACTCGCCTAAAAAAAAAATGTGGAACCATTTAAAACTGGTAAGGGCTGGTTGAATAGATTTAAAATCCAGGGAGAAGCCGCAAGTGCAGATCAAGGAGCCGAAACTTTCAAAAAAGAACTTTTGTTAAAATTATTGAAGAGGGGTATTATGTGTTATACTTCTCAACAAGTTTTTAACATAGCTGAAGCAGGACTTTTGTGGAAACGAATGCCTAAAAGAAGAAAAAAACATGCCAGGTTTCAAAGCGGTGAAGGATCGGTTGACTTTATTGTTGGTTGTAACGCTGCGGGGGATTTAAAATTAATACCCCTTTTAGTGGGCCAAAGTTCAACTCAAAATCCACACAGTTTTCATGATTAAATTCATCAATTAAATTAAATTCATTATTTTAATTGGAATTTTAAATTTACTTTTGATACGCAAGTAGTTACCACATAATTATACGTATGCAATGCAGAATATTTTATATGTGCAAATATTTGAATATTAAATATTTTGACCGACATTTGTGCATCTTTTCATTACTGTTTATTATTCATTAGGAAATATCCTATGGCACTGACCGCAGCTCATAAATACATATATTACCTTATGGGAAAGCGGCGCTCGCTTAGCGCGGATTCACTTAGCGCTCTGTTTTTCCGGAACGAATTATCAGCGTTAAGCGGGGGTCACCTGTAATGGGGGATTTCAACTTCCCAGATATTGACTGGAACTTGTGGGTTGGGCACTCACACACTAGTCAGACATTTGTGGATTTATTGGATGATTGTTTTCTGCAGCAGCATGTTCGAGAGGCAACCAGAGAAAGTAATACTCTTGATCTGGTTATCAGCAGTGATCATTCATGTATTAGGAATTTGCAGATAAAAGAACCACTAGGTGGCAGTGATCACAGTGTACTGATGTGGGATTTACTTAAAGATTTAATTACCATCAGGGGTAAAGGAAAGGGTTTTTGCTTCCGTAAAGGCGAGTACAGTGGTCTCCGACAGTTTTTAAATTCTGTACAGTGGAATCAACTGATGATGTTACCAACAGTAAATTCTAAGTGGGAAGCATTCAAGGAATTAATCGTGGATGCTACTAAAAGTTTCATACCTATTAAGAAATATTGTTCAAGGTTTAGGCCTAAATGGTTGTCAAATGAACTAATGAGACTCGTAACAGAGAAGAAAAATGCATGGGATGCATACAAATTAACACATGACACAGAAGCCTATGATAGCTACAAGTTGATCTGTAACCAAGTTACAAAGGAGGTTAGGCAGGCGAAGGCAGATTACGAGAAATCCTTGACAAAAGATGCTAAGAAAAACAGCAAGGATTTCTTTACTTATATAAACTCTAAAAGGAAGGGGATGAATCTGATTGGTCCACTTGACATCGATGGTTCGACTATTGATGATCCTGCTCAGATAGCAAACAAACTGAATGAGTATTTTGCATCTACATTCACACGTGAGAAATTATTAAGGTTTGAAAATGGCAGAAGGTTATGAAATTGTAGCAGGATACTTAATGATTTTGTAATAACTGAGAGCAAAGTGGAAGAGAAACTGTTGAAGTTAAACGTAAGAAAAGCACCTGGGGTGGATGGGATCTATCCAGTTATATTAAAGGAGGTGGCAAAGCAACTAAGCAAACCCTTAGCCATAATTATGAGAGCATCCTTGGACTCAGTGGAGGTTCCCATGGACTGGAGATGTGCAAATGTATCCCCAATTCACAAAGGGGGATCGAAGGGTGACACGAGTAATTACAGACCAGTTAGTTTAACTTCTGTTCCAGGTAAAATAATGGAGTCGCTGGTTAAAGATGCATTGCAGGATCATCTAGACAAGACTGCAGCAATAATTCAGACACAGCATGGGTTTGTTAAGGGAAAGTCTTGTCTGACAAAGTTGATAGGATATTATGATGTGGTTACAAAGGAACTGGATGCAAAAAATAATTTTGATATCATATATTTGGATTTCAGGAAAGCTTTTGACACTGTTGTGCATGGAAGACTATTGTACAAATTGGAGCAGAATGGTATTAAGGGTAAGTTGCTACAGTGGATAAAAGGATGGTTAAGTGGGAGAAGACAGAGGGTGGTAATCAATGGGTGCTGCTCTTCTTGGACTAATGTTATTAGTGGAGTCCCACAGGGTTCGGTGTTGGGTCCACTGTTGTTTTGTATATTTATCAATGATATTGATGAAGGTATATCAGGCTTAGTGTCGAAGTTTGCAGATGATACAAAGGTTGGCAGGGTTGTTAATGACAGTAATGGCAGTGTGCTACTGCAACAGGATCTAGATAATTTGGGCAGATGGGCTAAGAAGTGGCAACTGAAGTTTAACCTTGACAAATGCAAAGTACTGCATATGGGTAGAAGTAACCCCAGAGAAACGTACCAACTGTGTGGTACTACACTTAAGGTGGTAGAAAATGAAAAAGACCTGGGAGTAATTGTGCAGGCAGATATGAAGTTTCTGAGCAATGCAGACAGGCTGCCAGGGCAGGTCATGGGGTTTTGTCAATGATATATAGGAATTTTGCTAGCAGGGAAAAGGAGGTGATTATCCCTCTGTATAAGGCAATGGTCAGGCCACACCTTGAGTACTGCGTACAGGTCTGGAGGCCTCATTTTAGGAAGGATGTAGATTTACTTGAGCGTATACAGAGAAGGGCAACAAGATTGGTGAGGGGAATGAAGGGATCCCCTTATCAAGAGAGGCTTAAGTTCTGCAAATTGCAGTGGCTGGAGACTAGGCACCTGCGCGGTGATCTGATTGAGGTGTATAAGGCCTTGAATGGATTGAGCACACTGAATTCTGATGGGATCCTTCCATTTGTTCAGATTACAAACCTAAGGGGCATAAATTCAAATTAAGAAAAGACAGATGTAGATTAGATGTGCGGAAATTTGCCTTTAGCCAGCGGGTGGTTAATTGCTGGAACAAACTTCCATCTGTCGTTGTGGAAGGTGATAGGTTGAATAAATTTAAGAAGGAACTGGACAGGCATTTGGAGGGAATGGTGTGATTTTTTTTTTTTTTGGTGATGCTGCATAAGCTCATACATTTGCTTTCTTGCATAACATGCCACTACTACTACTACTACTATAAGATATTCTGATTTACTGGCCCACTATATTTATTTGTACAGTTGTTCGTTGTACTCATCAGAGTTATTAGGCCTATAACACACTTCTACTCTCATTTTTGCTTTGCCAGCACTTATGTCACACCAAACTGACTCAACACTGCAATGCCTACCCATGTCAACTGGATGCACTACCTTAGATTTTGTGGGTAAAATAACCCCTCCTCCCTTCCTCTCCTGTCTATCCTTTCTGTACACATTGTACTCACAAATTCCAATTCTGCATTCGTTATATCCTCTCCAACAATATTCACCTTTGATGTCTTGACCAGCACTTCAAAAAATAGCAGTGCTACCTGATGTAAATGTTATATTTTAATGTTACAAACAAGATATTATTATTAGTCAAAGGGTGGAAAAAGTTAAAACTTCATAAATTCCAACACTGTTCTAAAACAGGGGTCACTTCAACTCCATGTGACTATAAAAAGAAGATAACAAGGGAGTTTCTCTGTTCCTAGTGAACTCAGCTCAGATTTCAAGTGCAGTAAGGTTAAAGCAATTGAAGAAAGCAAGGGAAAAAAAAATTACTGTTTCATTTTATATCTTACCTGACACCACTTGGACGTTTCCGGAGTTTTCTTAACTCTTTGGCATTTTCTAACAGCAGCCTAAAAATTCAAATTATGTGATTTATAAAAATTGATATTGTATGATACTATATTTACTCAATAAAAATACTTTATTCTGGTAGAGAATAATAATATAAACATTTTAAACTTGAAACTTGGGTTCTTTCTCAGTGCAAGGCACAAAATGAAACTATACATTCAGATGATTCATTCTAATTTTCAGAGTGCAATATAAATCAATAAAAGGGGTCAATGTCACTGCAAATAAGAAAACAGGATGAATGGGAAGAATTTATTTATTTATTATTTTTCTGTTAAAAAACACAGCCAAATTCTTTTTACAATGAAAAAAATTACAATAATACAGTGAGATCTGTCAAATTAGCCACCTGCCATTCCACTGAAATCTGGCCAACTTAAGCAGATGACCAACTTACAGAAAACAGAATTAAAATTTCTGTGCCTATAATAACTGCACAATTATTGTATTATCTTACTTTTTCCCATCATGTTAAGCTTTTTTTTTTTCTGAAGCACTTTATTTCTGATTCTGTAAGTACTGAGAAAGCTGCATACTTAACAACAAATACTTAATATACAAATCAATGAGAAAGAGATTTAGAAAAATTTTAATGAAAATTCGAAATTACAGAATGAACCATTTAGAGGACTGTTAACTAGACATTATAACATGAAATTATTTGAAATGAGATTCCCAATACCAGAATCCTTTACTTATATCAAAAGAATCAAAACGTCTTAGCAACAACTCATTGTATTTCAATATTATTGTATAAAAGAAAAACTGTATAATTGTAGAAATGAACTAAGAGTTTGAAGAAATTCAGAGGTCAACTAGATAGTTACCTATGTGAGCAGGGAAGCACATAATTTGTTTCCTTTTCTAATTTTTTTTTTTTTTTTTTGTGCAGCAAAAGCCTGTGGCTTTCTCACACAACATGGCTAATACTAATTTAGGATCACTTCCAATATCTACTGATAGTGACGTTTTTGCATCTTTTATATTTTAAGTTTTATAATCTTTATATGATTATATAATCAATTACTGATTTACTGCCCCTATTATTTATCTCTGTTGTTTTATTTTCTTCTTTATGTTAAAAAAAAAAGTATTATTAATTCTACATTAACAGTCTGTGCTACAATAACAGTATTATTAATTCTACATTAACAGTTTAAGTTATCCAATCATTTTGATTCACTGATCTGTTCATTAAACAATTGACAAATTCCCCCAATTTTATTTTACTTACTATTCAGGCATTTAAGTCTCCTGCTATTATTACTAATTCATATTTATTATCTATCTTATTAGTTAAATCTTGTAGTTGATTACACAATTCATCAAATTCCTTGGGATTGCCCTCTTTTGGGCCATATACACTTAATATTAGCATAGCATTAGCAGTAGCATATGATGAAAGAAAGCAAGCAAGCTTATACAGAATCAGCCAAAAGAAAAAAAAAAAAAAAAAAACCTTCCCATTCCCTCCAGTAGTTTGTCCAGTTCCTTGAATTTATTTATTCTATCAATTTCCACGACAGATGGAAATTTGCTCCAACGATCAACCACTCGCTGGTTAAAGGCAAACTTCCACACATCTATTCTGCAAACACCCTTTGTCCACACGGATTTATGCCCCCTCATGTGAGTAATCTGAGCAAGAGGAAGAATCCCATCAGCACTGAGCTTGCTGAAACCATTAAAAGACTTAAACACCTCAATCAGATCATCTCACAGGTGCCTAGTCTCCAAATAGTACAACTGCAGAACTGAAGCCTTTCTTGGTAAGAGCACCCCTTTGTTTACTTCACCAATCTCTTTCCCTTCTCTGTATTTGTTCCAGCTGCTCTACAACCTTCCTAAAATAAGACCTCCAGACCTGTATGCAGTACTCAAGATGTGGTCTGACCATTGCCTTATACAATGGGATAATCATCTCCTTATCTCTACTAATAAAATGAGCTGTCCTGGCAGCCTGTCTGCAATGCTCAGAGAACTTCATATCTGACTGCACAATTACCCTCAGGTCTTTTTCATTTTCCACTAACCTGACTGTAAAATCCACATAGTTGGTACATAACCCACATGCAATACTTTGCATTTGTCAATGTTAAACTTCAGTTGCAATTTCTCAGCCCATCTGGATAACTTTTCTAGAACCTCTTGCAGTAGCATACTGTCATTAACCACCCTGCCAACATTTGTATCATTGCAAATAGACATTAAGCCTGATATGCCTTCATCAATAGCATTGATAATATAGAAAACAACAATGGGCCCAACACCGAACCCTGGGGAATGCCACTAATAATATTAGTCCACGAAGAAAAGTGTGCACTGATTACCACTCTGTCTTCTTCCACTCAACCATCTCTTTATCCAAAGTAGCAATGTGCCCTTAATGCCACACTGCTCCAATCTATACAGCAGTATAAAAAGTATCTCTACAGCAACAGCATCTGCAATATAATCACAGTTTCTTTATGACCATATTGTAGTATCCAATCAAATTGGTCAGACAAGATTTCCCCTTAACAAGCCCATGCTGTGTCTGAAGTATAACTACAGTCTTGTCTAGATGATCCTGCATTACTTCTTTAACCAGTGACTCTATTATTTTCCCTGGAAGAGAAATTAAACTAACAGGTCTGTAATTACTCGTGTCACCCTTTGTGAATATGGGATACATTCGCACATCTCAAGTGCGTGGAGACTTCCCCTGGATCAAAGGATGCTCCCATAATTATGGCTAAAGGTTTGCTTACTTCCTTTGCTGCCTCCCTTAATATAACTGGATAGATCCTATCCACCCCAGGCACCTTTGTTATGCTTAACTCCAACAAATTCTCTTCATTTTCCTCTCACTTACTACAAAATCATTTAGCTCCATGTTAGAGTTTGATATGTTTAATGTTTTCTTTTGCAAATCCATTTTTATGTGTAATATTCTTTCCAATTCTAGTTTATGCTGATCTGTGTTTTGTTTCTATGATTCATGTACAGTATTAAGATTCCTATGCCCTTCATCAAATGCTTAAATTTTCTGCACCCCCAGTATATTAATATATAATTTCCCATATTTAATATATCTTTCCCCTTCTCTTTAGTTTCTGTTAGTGCACAAATCTTAATTTTTCTATTTTATAATTCTCCTACTATTTCTTGTGACATGTATATACTTTGCACACTATCTGGTACTGTATATTTTTTGGAAAACAAATACGGTAAAAAGAAGAATAAATCAACCTGAAATAAAGGCAGCAGTTTGCTCTTCCTTATTTTATCAATTGTTTCAATTTCTTTACCTTCATTTTTTTAATTAAAATTTTAAAAATATAGTTGGTTGTCAGAAGTTACATGACTTGGCACATCAGTGTTCAATTACAAAAGGAGAGTGAAGTGGTGCTTATATCAATACAAAGTACAAACTGAGTAGAGGGGTTTTTCATTTGTACAGACTTGTATAAAAAAGCCTTTTGTGTGTAGGTGTAAATGAAGTGTGAAAATATGAACACAGGTATAGCATGAAATGCAAGGTGGACAAGATAAAAGATGTACTGAACAACCAAGGTTTTTTTTTTGAACATGTGTAACATCAGCCTTACTCTGGCTGAGCACCCCCACCCAAAAAAATTGCAAACTCTGCATGGCACCTGACATATACACAATAAAGTAAACCCTCGCTATTCGCGGGAGTTACATTCCTGAGAAATGCCGCGAATACCGAAAACGCGAATACTGAGTTATGGCTCCCATAGTAATAAAGGGGTTCCATTCCAAAGTATGAAATATAAGAAAAACTAGTCTAAAATTTTGTCTAAAATATGTATGTATTATATGTACCTTCATAATATGACTATGTACATAGACAGTACGTAGTGAAATGCAAGCATAAGGCATCGAAATGAAAATAAGAAACAATTTAATATTAAATGTAATATTTATTAGAAATTTCAAACAAATCTTTCAATCCTTTGCTAGCTAAAAAACTTATCCCGCCAGTGCTATCACCAGTTGCTCTAAAGTGTTGATAAAGGTGTTTTGCCTTTTCACGAATGATGAGTGAACTTAACGGAATTTTATTTGGAGTTCGGTCTTCTATCCAGAGATTTAAAGCTTTTTCCATTTTTTCTAATTTAACATCACGAGTTACAGAGCAAATTTTTGAAGCAGTTAGCGCGTTTTCACGGACACTACGGTGGATTTTTTCTTCCAATTTTCGATTGATCGTACCGTTGACGTATTGATTTTATAATGTTTTGCCACTGAGGAGACTTTTTTTTTTTTTTTTTTTTGTAGTTGTTGGCGCATCAGCTTTTGTGGCCATAGTGCACCTCCCAAGGTTTTTGCAGTACTTTGATCCAAGCCCGAGGCGGGATTCGAACCCGCGACCTTTGGGTTGCCAGGCAGGCACTTTACCCACCCGGCTATCCCGGTCGGCTCTGAGGAGACACTTTCACCATTAGAAATTTTGTCTAATAACTCAATTTTATTCGCTAATGTCATCGCCTTCTTTGATCTTTTCACATTTCCCTTGTTATTCGTAGCCATATTTTTGTACGGGTTAGAAAGAACTTGTTCACAATAAAGTCACTTTCTTCCGTTAACACACTCGAAAAAGTCGGTTTTGCACTGCAAAACTAGATTTATCACTTTTGTAAGCATATCAATTTATAAATTGATAAATTTATTCAATTTATAAGCATATAAATTAAAAGCAAACGACGAAACCTTCAATGACAATGGCATAACACATACTGAACAAGGATTAGCGAGAAACATCCACGCTCTCGATTTTGTCACCCCCCTCACCCACTGAGCGCTGTTTTGACCGGGAAAGATAATTTTAGCCACGGCCACATTTTTTCATGGCAGAAAATGTGCACGGCGCTTTAAAATTCACATTTTTTTAGGTTTAATTTTATATTAAATCAGCGACCGCGAATAGCGGGGGTTTACTGTACTTATTTTATTTCTGGAAAGAGTTTTTTGTTTTGAATTCTGCTTGCAGTATACCATGCAATTACACATAATTATTATGTACAATATTTTATTCTAAATATATTTCTCGACTAAATGTCAATGAATATGAAAAGACTGTTTAATCATGGGTAATGCAGCTCTATCATTTCTACTACCCAAGCAGTATGCATGCATTGTTTTATTATATCTCATATTGTGAATACCTGCCCACCCACCGACAATGAAGCCAACCAGCTTCGAAACGGTGCTGTCTGGGTGGTGGTGGTGCCCATCTCAGAATAAATAACAGTAGTTTTCTCTACCAAAGAAACGTTACTTATTCGAAGTAGTGCAGTACCTAGGCAACTCGTTGTGAAGGTATTCACAATATCTCATATTGTGAATACTGGTAAAAATGTGATGTTTTATTTAGCTTTTCCCAAAAATCTAAATAAAACATCACATTTTTACCAGTTTTGCTGCAAGATAACATAAGAACTCAAAATAAAGAGTAGCCATTTGTAGTGCTTCCCAACGATGCAGAATAACACTTGTAACTAAAGGTACTTGTACTTTTGTAATGCTTACTTGAATTTATAAAATGTTCATTACATATAAGAATGTGATAAAGTGTGGTTTTGATGTGAATAATTTAAGCAGAAGGAAAATAAACTTAAGCAATGATTTTTTTTTTTTTTTTAACTACTCCATGCCATGGCATAGTCCCCTTTGCTCATTCTCCATTAGTTGAGTTTCTTAGCTTAGCCAACTAAGAAAAGTTGACTAAAAGTTGACTTTAGTTGACTAAGCCAACTAAAAGTAGCATGGTTATTGATCATTTAAAGGCATCTTAAGTTATCACTGTTTATGGCTCTTAGAAAGTAGCAAAAATCCAATGATTTGCCAAAAATGTTTTATGAACAAAAGATTTAAAGAGTTTTAAACAGTGAGTGCATGCGATATTTGTGGAATGAAAATTACTAATGCTCATGGCCATTGTTCTGATATTAATTAATGACCGTGCAACTGCTAAACTTGGTATAATCCTGCTTGCTATCAGCACTAGAACTGTGACTGTCGTCCAAAAATTTTAATTCTTTTTGAAGATGCAGTTTTCAGTATAGATAAACAAAGAAGAAAATATTTAACTTGTCTTATTGTTTTATCACTGTTTACGGAATTGGGGGGGGGGATATCAATTTTATAATCGAATGTCTCATTATAGCGAGGCCATGATATATAAGTCCGGTTCGGGTCAGGGCCACCACGACCCTATGTGCCCCCAGTAAGCGAAATCAAATTTTCCACCCCAAAATATTTGGATTATAAAATAAAATAAGGTGTAAAAAATAATATTCACTTATTGAAAAAGAAAAGAATTACAAAATACCTCACATATAAAATAATGAAACAACAAGCAAAAAATAACAAAATCATTCTGAAATCCTGGACATAAACTTTAAATTATAAATCACATACTGTAATTGTATTGTATCACAATAATAAAATAAAAGGAAAATTATACAAATTTAGTTTTCTTGCTTTAAGAAATGCAAATTTATTTCATTTATGTCTATTTTTTTCCAAAAGGTCATTTTCTATTGAAATTATTGCCGAATTATAAAGTCGTTGATACACTGTCAATTGTAAATAATTAAAATTAATCAAAATATAAAATTTTAAAAACTCCGTTCACCTGAGGCAGCTGAAATTGGTAAAGTTAGAAAAATTTTTAGTGCAACTCTACATTTGAAAAAGTACCTGTAAAACCGTTTTTAAAAATATATTGTAATGATTCAAATATAGTAATATTATCTTTAAGGGTAGTGAAGAAGAATTTCTTCACACAGCTTAAGGGTAGTGAAGAAGAATTTAAGATGCATTAAATATGAATTATTTGTTTTGTTCATTGTGTGTGGTTTTTTGTCTAACCTGCTGTTTGCTCACTCTCATAACCCAGAATCTGGAAATTACCGATGTCAGAGGCCCAATTACAATCAGAACTTGTGAAGCTAATAATTATAGAACAATTTTATCAAGTACGGAATTTGTTTATGGCATTGAGTGCGCCTTCACAAGGTTCTTTTTGTGTGTGCCATATTTGGGAAAACCACATCTACAGGCACAGATCTACAAGTCTATGCATGGCAATATCTGTCATTACCAAAATTTACAGACCGGGACAGATGGCCATTCAGGCGGCCTGCACTACATGCACACGTTCCGGTTTAACTACACAAACTTGGCCTGTGCAGGCAAACCGGAGCGTCTGCAGGTATCCTAATGCATACGACTGGTAGATTACCACCAAATTTGAATCCACTAAAACTGCAAATAACAGAGCTTATATCACCAAACCAGCCTTCATGCTAATTATTCAGCCACAGAACTCAGTCAACATTAACATAATAATAACTCCCAAACAGATTGTGCAATAATATTAACAAAACTGAATTCCAGTTATAAACTATTATTAATACACGAATCTTTAGCTATTTTTGATTTTCCGACTGAACCTCACAGGATAACATCCTTAAACAATGTAAAATTTCGGGCACGCGCGTGCTAACCATGCACCATGGGATGGCGCTAGAGTTAACCTTTATGACACTCAGAATTTCTTTCCAGATTATATGAACCAACTGATGACGGAACTGCGAAACTCCAACGTTAGAACTCTTGGTTCTTCTCATTCTTAGTTTCATAATCGTTAATTTTTATGTATGACGATCCAAGCGGAAAAGAGTGCACTCCCCCCCCAGGGAGGGGGTGTTTCATATTTTTTAATTTCTTCATTATATTTTAACCATACAGATTAGGAGGTAAGTTTCGTGATATTTATAAGCAATGCTAAAAAAACTGAAATCATATAAAGAATTTAAGCTATAAGCATATGCTAACAAATAAGTTCCTTGTGGTAACACAAAAAATACTTACCCTAAGAAAAAATTAAAATACAGTATATAGTATGGTAGATCCTTGTATAACATGTGTTTACACTACACAAATTCGATCATACACAATTTATAAATAGGGGAACAATGTCGTATATAACACGAACCGAATTTGCTTGTGCACAATTTGCCTTTGTGTTTACAAGAAATAGCAGTCGAACTCTGGAATCACCCAAACTGAATGAAGAAAAGTTTCTGGAAATGTATTTATGTTTTTCATATGATTGAAGATTTCAATGAAGGGGAAACACATTTCACCATTATTATTATTATTATTAGCTACATGGTGCAAGGAAGCCTAAGGCTTATTGCTGCACCAGCCAAAAAAAAAAAAAAATTCCTCGAGTTACCCTGAGAGAGAGAGAGAGAGAGAGAGAGAAAGGGAATAACCAAGAAAGAGAAGAATGATGATATCCAGCTCAGGACAATGAGCAAAGTGCCAAGCCCATAGTCACCAGATGTGAGCCCCTAACATAAAAACTCAAAATTCCAGCTGTCCGTTATCGCAAATGCAATTAGATCGAGTTTACTATCCATTTATAACAGATTCCACTAGCAGGAACGCAATTGGAAATTGTTTTATGTTAGTGACCTCCAGAAATGTGTTTTGGTAAAATGTGAGCTAGTGAGAAGTGATAATAGTGCGTTCCTGTCTTTACTTTATTTAGTTGCTACAAGCAGGCAGCTTTATGTGTATCAAGCGTGACTTCTCATTTTTGTCCTTTTTATACTGTAATTGTGTTTTTTTTTTTTCTCTAAAAATGAGTAAAATACTTGAGAAAAGTGGGAAAAAGAAGTGTGCTAGTGAAGATACTACAGATTCAGAGAGAAAAGAAAAACATTATCAATAGACTGTCAAAAATGCTTACAGGGGAAAACTTGTAGAGGCTTTATACAAGTGTTTATGGTAAAAATCACATCGTCCTCCGGGGTTTCCCCAGTAAGGCTTATGGCCAGTCCGCCTCTGTCGATAGAGGAAAAAGATGAAATTATGAAACGCTTTGGGCGAAATGAAAGAACATGTGGTATTGCGCGTATTGCTAAATAGCAAATTTTGCTATAAAGAGGTTCGTTAATTAAACATAGGTCCGACTTGTATAGGTCAAACGTTTTTTTGGCGTCCTCTAGAACTGCCGCCCGTGAGCGATGCATACCTCGCCTACCCACTTGGGGCGGCCCTGGTTGGGTTACAGAAATTCTGTTAATTTTAACCGAAGGTTTATACGGAATTCGTTCCGGGAACATTTACTAAGTGACACGTCTGTGTCAATTGGTAACCATCCTGGTTACTAAATGCTATGAATATGGTCTGTGGTCTAAGCGATGAAGCGCCTTTCACACAGACGTGAAAATGCATTGACCTGACACTTCTAACACTGTAATCAGACTATGCAAAAAGATTTTACAAATTAAAACTACCTTACACTATCTTCTTCATTAGCACATAGATCGTCGCTCTCACTGCTTGACGACTGTTTCCGAACTCGAAATCTTTTCTTTTTTTGCTTAAAATTACACTTTTCTGACTCAAAACCAATTTCATCCACGCTACCAGTAGCCATGTTTAAAAATACAATATAAACATGCTCACAGCGTCCTCCCACAAATTCTCAATTATTGAAAAATAAAATGAAATAAGTAAGCAATCAAATGATATTTATTTCTTCAATGCCTGCACCGAAAGCATTGTATTCTCCATATCGGTGGAAAAGGCTCGGATTCGAATTCCATTAATGACGCGAGAAATTTTTTGTATGCTGTTGTGCACGTGGTTGAGTTTATCAGCCTCAGGCGAGAGTTATATGGTTTTTCTTCTGGAATATTGAGATTTCCCTCCAGAGAGCACACGCAATTAACAGACTTAATAGTACTGTATATACGGCGCAATATGGCCTAAGCGATGAAGAGCCTAAAACTCAACAGCAACATTTCTCGATTAAATATGAACCCTCAATAATCATTACAACTAAAAACATGCAAAGAGGCAGTACCCTCTAATTTTAACATTCCATTTAAGATGATGAAAAGTAACACATCTACAAAGATCTTGCTGTGTATTTTCAATGAAAAGGGTGAATGTGCCTGGTTCACAAGTATTTTGAGCGAGCTGACTGGCTAAATTTCTCGATAAGATTTTAGCCTGACTTAGCCGGTTCAGCAAATACTTTTACGGACTAAGGAAGTAGTTGATGCAATAGCAATTGTTGTTATTATTGAAGGGGGTTTTAAGAGCATCAGCAACTACGGCTTCCGTATATACTGTTTGTAAATTGTGTGTGTGTGTTCAATGGTCAATTTTATGTTTTCTGGACAAAAACCCCGAGTTTCCGGGAGAAAACCATACCACCCTTACCTGCGACTGACAAACTCAACCACGTTGTGAATAATACCCGTTAAAGTTCCTCGCGTAATCGACGGGACTCGAAATCAGGTCTTTTCCACCCAGTGCAGCGAGGACGGCGATTCTACCAACAGTGCTACCCACGAGGGAGGAAAAAGTAGAGGATTCTCCAAGAAAGGAGTGGACGGATCACACTAGATTAGCTTGAAAAAAAAAACTTCTGTGGTCTACTGTATTAACGTGAAAAAAATGAGCAAATTGCTCATTTTTAAAAAAAAAATTCACTTTGCCTCACATTTCAGTACACAGTTGACTTTGCATTAGTAGCACTATAGGAATGAGCTGGTCTGTGACGCTGTGAAGGCTTCAAGTCGGAAACAGCTGATATACATGTCAACTGTGTGCCGGACATTAGATTGTATAGGCTATGACAGCCAGCGGTCATCACGAGTGCCCTTGCTCACTTCGAGGCCCAAGAAACTGCACTTTGCATGTGCACGTTTAGTACCAACACTGGACTACTGACATATGAAAATCTGTTGCCTGGTCTTATGAATCCTTCCATTTCCAAATTTATTAGGCGATGGGAGTACCCATATGTGGAGAAAGCAATACTTGACCATGGCACCTGCATGCACTGTTGGCGTTCAGCATGATGGATGCGATGGGTTATGATCTGCGGACCGTTTTCGCGGCATGCCCTGGGTTCTCTGATCACCGTTAATCAACTGCTCGATGGAACAGCTATCTTTCTATCGTTACCGATAAAATGTGTACATCTGTTAATGGTAAGTCTGCGCCCGTAGCACAATGGCATCATTTCCTAGGAACTTTAACGGGCTTTTTTCACTCCATGGCTAAGTCAGTCGGCCTCAGGCATAGATAAGCAAGGTCTTATCTATGCCTGAGGAAAACTCGGATTTTTTGTACAACAGCCAAATCGACTAGAGAACACACACACACACACACACACACACACACACACACACACACACACACACACACACACACACACACACACACACACACACACACACACACACACACACACACACACACACACACACACACACACGGGTAGTTGAATTAATATTCCGGGCGACCCTAGAGTGGCATTAATAAATTTAAAAAAAATCCCTTTATGATAAACAGTAACAAACAAATGTAAACAGTAATAAACAAATACAAAAGTAACAAATGTAAAACAGTGTATCCAGAGAACTCCGGCGTCTGTCCACCAAAAAGAGAACTCGTGCCACATGATTCAGCAGGCTGTTAACTGGTTTCAGGAACATGACAATGAATGTTCTGTCCTCCCATGACTGTTCAGCTTATTCGACCTCAATCCAATTGAGTGTGTTTTAGACCAACTGGAAAAGGGCATTTGATGGCACAGCGATCCACCTGACAATATGCGGTCATTACTGGACAGATCGTGCAACAAACCCCAGGGGATCACGTCTGGTGAGTATGGGCTTGGCACACCCAGGGTCCTGAGCTGGATATCATCATTTTTCTTTTTCTTGGTGATTCCCTTCTACTTCTCTCTCTCTCTCTCTCTCTCTCTCTCTCTCTCTCTCTCTGGGTAATTCAAAAAAATTTTATTTTTGGCTGGTGCAGCATAAGCCTCAGTCTTCCTTGCATCATATGGCTAATAATAATAATAATAATAATAATAATAATAACTTGCACAGGACACCCTGTCACACCTTTTGGAATCCACACCAACACGCACACGGCCTGTATTACTGGTAAATGGCCCCAAGAGGTTAAAGCCAACTCAGTGCACAATGAAACTTAACTATGAGAAGAGACTGTTTCGATTTAAACAGTAGTTTTAATCGCTATCTTTCCACCATGTGGAAAAAGGCTTGAGATTGAATCTCTCTAGTCAGGAGGAAACTTTATTGACTTTTTAGAAATAAAAAAAAAAAAAAACAGTCAACTTCGATTGGCTTTTTTCGCGGGCGAGGGTTTCATGCTGTTACTTCATAGAAATTAAAATTTTCATCCAGCTAACCAACCGACTGTAGCTCTACACAATTACGGATGCGTTCTACAGGTCTCAGGTACCACATTTGTACTGATTCCTCAGTTGTTTTGGCGCTTGACACAGCAACAAGAGGAATGCCAGTAGATCAAGAATTTCGACGTTGAAACAATATACGCACTGGTGTGTAAAACTTAAAGACCAGTCAGGTTTTCATCTGTAGCTTCTCATAGGAGTGGCATGGAAATGGGAAAAGCATACCAAAGAAACCTCATGAGGTACAGAAATAATTAAGGAAACAACACCGACACAACAACGGAAACAAAACGGTACAGAGGGACTTTATTCAAAAATGACAACATAGCACTGGCTGCCATGATACAAATGCATCACTTCCAAATATGGAACAAAGGGAAGAGGTGGTCCTTAGTAAAAGATATGGCCACCTCTAATGTCGATGCAGGTTTTCACTGCCTATCTATACTTAGAACAATGTTATTGATAAATTCTTGCAGTAACATCGTCCATTTCTCTGTCAGCGCCATCTTCAGCTGGTGAACATTTTCTGGTGGGTGTGGATGTGCCGGTAGGGGTTTCCCAGAGCGTCCCATATGTGTTTAATGGGATTTAGATCGATGGAAACGGGCAGGTCAATCCATACGAACAATGTCCTCACTTTCAAAAAGCATATCACCAGCTGCAGTGCGATTGGGTGTGGCGTTATCATCCATAAACACGAACTCGGGGCCAATGGCACCTCAGAACAGACGCACTCAGGGAAGGATTACCTTAGTACAGTTAACGGGCACCGGTTACAGTACCACCTTCCAGTATCTGGAGTTGTGTACATCCATCCAAGATAACGCCACACCAGACGAGAACACGTCGACGCCATATCGACCCCTTTCAGTGATTTTTGCGGAGTGATACCGTGTGCCAACCTCTCGCCAGATTAGCTGACGTCCAGAATCGCTGCTGAGACTGAATCTGCTCTCATCAGTAAAGAGTACTTACCCCATTTCCTCTGGTATCTAGTCCTTGTGTTTGATGAACCACTGTAAATGGTGTCTCCGATGGGCAGGTGTTAAAGGGACACAGTGTACTGGCCGTCGGGCAAACAGTCCACCTTTGTGGAATCGCCTGGTTAGAGTAAACCGCGATATACTGCGTCCTATGCTCCTGTGCGTCCTATAGGAGCATAAAGCGGTCATCATTGGGCGTTGTTTTTCGTGGACGACCACCACTGGTCCTTCAAATAGCTGTACCTGCGTTCTGAACGCCAAACAAGCACGTGAGATGATGCTATGGGCGATACCGAACTCTGCAGTCACACTCCTCTCACTTCGACCTTCCTCGAGCTTCCCAATTTTCGACTCCGTTAAAGTCATCCAGATGTCGTCTACTGGCCATTTTGTTGTCTGTAGCACTGTTAGTTTAAACCGAGTGCAACTGGCCCTCGTGTATAGCACAGTTGGTAGAATCACTGTCCTTCCCACAGTTCAAGTCCCGTCGATGACGTGAGGAATTTTTACTAGCTCTTTTCACAACATGGCTGAGTTAGTCGGTCTCGGGGACGTGTATCATGGTCCCCCGAAACTTGAATTTTCCGAATTTTTCACGCAATTTACGGACAAAATACACGGAGCAAGATGGCGTTAGTCGCCGATGCTTCGGAAATTCTAATACAACAACTGATTTACTGAAGACTAATTAATCAGTTGCTCCAGTCCGACAATATGTCCCCTCGCTCCGCCTTGTGATATTTTGGATTGATTACCTGAAGGGAATGTTACCGGGAGAATACTATTTACAGTCAGTCCTGCCATAACGTAGTACATGTGTTCCTAAAAATCTTCGCGTTATGGTATTTCGCATTAAAAACAACAGGGCTTATGGGAAAAATAGGGACAGGGGCAGAGCACTAAAGAAAAATTCAGTCTGGAAAGTAAAACACGAAAAAAAAAGTTAGAGACCCAATAAAACTGCTAACTCAGGTTTAAACATCTTAAATTTCTAATAAATCGATAAATATTACAGTAAATATACCACTTTATCTTTACAAGATACGTTGTATTGGTCGAAGACTATACACTGTTATGTACGTAGCTTAATTAATACTGTAATATGTGCATACTAATTGATATTTGTGTTCACTGACACGTTTTTTTTTTATTTAAAACAGTAAAAAATATAAACAATCAATAACGACGAACACGGCGCGCACAAATTGCATCAATCAGATAAGGCGTAACAAGTTTACAAAGCTTAAAAAAATAGGAATGAAGAGAAGATTCTGAAAATGTATTTATGCTTTTTATATGATTCAAGATTTCATGAAAGGGAATACATATTTCACCATAATAACGTAAAATCCCACACAACTCCAGCTATTAGTATTATCGCAAATACAATTAGATCGAGTTTACTATCCGTTTATAATTAGATTAAACTACCAGAAAAGCCCAATAAATGGGGAACTGCGACTTTTTTTTTTTTTTTTTTTTTTGTATAGTAGTGAGCTCCAGAAATGTGCTCTGCTGCTCACGTTATCACGCCTAACGAAATTTCTGTTCGAATAGAAAAATGTGAGCTCCTGAAATGTGAGTCGTCCTCCAATATCACATGTTATCGTCTGAATATAGCGAATGACCACTACAAATACAGTAAATATGAAATATAGCTCTCACACATTTGACGGTTGACATTTTTTAATCTTCGTAAACTTGTATGTTTTGCTGCGCAGGTCGCGATGTTCAGCTTGGTGCCGGGTTTTGCGCTCACCTGGAGTTACTCGCAGACAACGCGAAAATCGCGCTCTACTCGCATTGTTACCTAATATATCAGTCGGACTGGAGCAAATTCACGTTGCTAAATATATTATGTAAAGGATAAAAATTTTACAGAAAAAAATTAACCGGCAACTGCATGATGATATTCGTTACTTATGACATCTGAAATTCCATTTACATAACTAGAAGACTATTCCATTTTGAAGAGCATAAAGAAAACATATTATTACACTGATACATACTATTAAATTTTTAATAATTTACACTGATAAATCTGATACAAGAATTTCATGATATTTATAGTAATGTAACGTATCAACTGTGTGGTACTACACTGACAGTGGTAGAGGGTGAAAAGGACGTGGAGGTAATTATGCAGGCGGATACGAAGTTTTCTGAGCAGTGCAGACGGTCTGCAAGAGTAGCTCATAGTATCTTTTCAATGATATACAGGAATTTTTCTAGAAGGGATAAGGAGGTGATTATCCCCTTGTATAAGGCAATGGTCAGGCCAGACCTTGAGTACTGTATACAGGTCTGGAGGCCTCATTTTAAAAAGGATGTAGAGCTGTTGGAACGAGTACAGAGAAGAGCAACAAGATTAGTGAATGAAACAAAAGGTTGCTCTTACGAAGAAAGGCTTAAATTTTGCAAATTACAGTGTCTGGAGACTAGGCACCTGCGAATAGATCTGATTGAGGTGTATAAAGCCTTGAGCATGCTCAGTGCTGATGGGATTCTTGCTTGCTCAGAATAATCGCCTGAGAGGGCATAAATTGAAATCGAGGAAAGACAGTTGTAGGATAGATGTGCGGAAGTTTGCCTTTAGCCAGCGGGTGGTTGATTGCTGAAACAAACTTCCATCTGTCGTTGTAGAAGTTGATAGCTTAAACCAGTGCATCTCAAAGTTTTTTCGATCACCCCCCGCCTAAAAAAAAAGTCCTCACCATTTTGTTTATAGCAGTAATAACAGTTTGTAGAGAATTGTGCAGTTGATCACCAAGTTTTTTCGCAACTAAATGCTGAGGGTGAACGACACAATGAACAGTAATAATATTGGGCACAGCATTTTTTAAATAAGCCGTAAAAGCCTTGTAACGGCCAATCATTGATGGTGCTCCATCCGCCCCCTGTCGCCCTCTTTCATGCCTAACGCCCCCCAGGGGGCGATATTGCCCACTTTGAGAAGCACTGGCTTAAACAGATTCAAGGGCAGAACTAGACAAACGTTTGGAGCGAGTGGATGGGTAAAATGAGAAGGGTTTGTGTGTGTGTGTATATGTGTTTTTTTTTTTTTTTTTTCTGGGCTGATACTATATAAGCTTGTTTTCTTGCATCATGCTATTGCTTGATGCAAGAAAGCCCTTTTTTACTTTAGCATTAGCCCTTGCTAATGCTAAAATAAAAAAAGAGAATAATTCAGACTTATGATTAAAATGACAATGAAAAAGTTATTATTTACAGATAAATTCCGCAAAGGAAAAAAATGCGCGTTATAGCAGAACTGAATGTATTTAATTCTCTGTACTAGGCGAAATGGTAGTTAATTCCATAGTAAACATTTAACAAAAATAATAACCCCGGGGGCTCACATCTGATGAGCCGACAGGGCTAGCCGGATGGGTAAAATACCTGTCTGGCAATCCAAAGGTCGCGAGTTACAATCCCGCCTCGGGCTTGGATCAAAGTACTACAAAAACCTTGGGAGGTGCATTATGGCCACAGAAGCCTATGCGCCAACAACTACAAAAAAAAAAAAAAATCCATTTGATGAGTATGGGCTTGGCACACCCACGGTCCTGCGCTGGATATCATCATTCCTCTCTTTCTTGGTGATTCCTTTCTACTTTTGACTCACTCACTCTCTCTCAGGGTAACTCGGGAACTTTTTTTTCCTGGTGCAGCATAAGCCTCAGGCTTCCTTGCACTATACTGCTAATAATAATAATAATAACAAGTTGCTGGACTAATATGAAAGAGTGAAATGAGTAACAACGATGAAAAATAAATTAACAAGTGCAGTATATTTACTTAAAGAGAAGAAATACAAATTTGTACTGTAATCAGTGTGTGAATGCAATTGCGATTGCATTCACACACTGATTACATTCGATTGCATTCACATTGCGATCGCATTCATACAATGGCTCTGATGTGATTCAGGCTGATCTGTAGATCAGCCTGAATCACATCAGAGCTGATCCGTAGATCAGCCTGATTCACATTAGAGCCATTACGTCATTACATCAGAGCCAATACCTTCACATCGAGCAGAATCAGGAAGACGTTCCTTCTGCAGCCGGTTCGAGGATGCCTAATCTGAAAAGTCACTCACTGTTTTTTCCCCACAAGGATATATTTACTTACCTCGCAGATCTGAAAGAGTGTATCATATCATACTAGATATGATACACTCTGCTGTGGAAAACATTGTTCTAGAACTAGATGCACCATACTGTGTTAAACTGTTACAGTCATATTCAATAATTTATGGATTAATTTCTAGCTGACGAGTATGTCACTTTTGCAGTTGTGACGACTTTATTACTTTTCCGTGCCCTCCTCTATTTCATGTTATGAATATGCTACACTTAGCTGTGGTTGTTGTTGTTGTTGTAGGATTTTAGTAGAAACAGCGACTAAGGCCGCATTAATTCATGAATATTTTGTGTGTGTGTGTGTGTGTGTGTGTGTGTGTGTGTGTGTGTGTGTGTGTGTGTGTGTGTGTGTGTGTGTGTGTGTGTGTGTGTGTGTGTGTGTGTGTGTGTGTGTGTGTGTGTGTGTGTGTGTGTGTGTGTGTGCGTGTGTGCGTGTGTGTGTGTGTGTGTTCTGAGGTCAATTTTCTGTTTGCTGGACGAATACGCGAGTTTGCGGGCGAAAAAACCGTGCTGACCTCGCCTGAGACCGACTAACACAGCCATGTCGTCAAAAAGGCCCATAAAAATTCCTCACCTCATCGACGGTACTCGATGAGGTGAGGAATTATTATACACCTAAAAGACTTTATACACCTCAATCAGATCACCTCGCAGATGCCTAGTCTCCAGACACTGTAAGTTGCAAAATTTAATCCTTTCTTCGTAAGAGCAACCCTTTGTTCCAACAGCTCTCCATCCTTCTTAAAATGAGGCCTCCAGACCAGAATACAGTGTGGCCTGACCGTAACCTTATACAAGGAGATAATCACCTCCTTGTCCCTGCAAAAAAAATTCCTGTATATCATTGACAAGACACCATGAGCTACTCTTGCAGCTCGTCTGCACTGCTGAGAAAACTTGATATCTGCCTGCACAATTACCCCCAGTTCCTTTTCATTCTCTACCACTGTCAGTGTAGTACCACAAAGTTGATACGTTACGCTGGAGTCACTGCTTCCCATATGTAGTACTTTGTATTTGCCAATGTTAAACTTCATTTGCCACCTCTCAGCTCACCTGCTCAACTTTTCTAGATCCTGTTGCAGCAGCGTACTGTCATTAGTGTCATTAACAACCCTGCCAACCTTCGTATCGTCTGCCAACTTGGACATTCAGCCTGATATACCATCGTCAATGTCATTTATAAATACAGAAAACAACAATGGACCCTACACTGAACCCTGAGGGACTCCACTAATAACATTGGTCCACGAAGAGCAGTGTCCATTTGATTACCACTCTCTGTCTTCTCCAACTCAACCATCCCTTTATCCATAGCAGCAATTTGCCTCCAATGCCACACCGCTCCAATTTCTGCAGCAGTCTTCCATGTGCAACAGTATCAAAGGCCTTTCTATGATCCAAAATTATGATAACAAAATTATTCTTTGCATCCAGTTTCTTTGTGACTATATCATAGTATCCAATCAAATTTGTCAGACAAGACTTCCCCTTAACAAACCCATGCTGTGTCCGAGCTATAATTGAAGTCTGGTCTAGATTATCCGGCAATGTCTTTACCCAGTGCCTCCATTAATTTCCCTGGAACAGAAGTTAAGCTAAGGTCTGTAATTACCAGTGTCTCCCTTTGTTTCTCCTTTGTGGATTGGGGTCACATTTGCACATCTTCAGTCCATGGGTAAACCCCTGAGTCCAAGGAAACTCTCATAATTATGGCAACAGGTTTGCTTAGCCATAATTATGCCGTCTTTTGCCGTCTCCTTTAATATAACTGGATAGATTCCATCCACCCCCAGGTGCCTTTCTTATGTTTCCCTTGAACAATTTCTCCTCCACTTTACTCTCAGTTATTACAAGATTATCTAGCATAATGCCAGAGTTTAATACACCTCTGGTATTCCCCTCCATGAATAACTCCTCATGTGTGAATGTATATGCAAAATATTCATTTAGTTTGTTAGCTACCTGAGCAGGATCATCAACACTTGAACCATCGATATCAAGTGGACCAATCTGATTCATCCCCTTCCTTCTAGAGTTTACATAAGTAAATAACTCTTTCCTGTTTTTCTTCGCATCGTTTGCCAAAATATTTCTAGTAATTTACCTTCGCCTGCCTAACCTCCTTTGTGATTTGGCTTCAGACCAGTTTATATCTACCATAGGCTTCTGTGTCACCTGTTATTTTATATGTATCCCTTGCATTTTTCTTCTCTGTCACATGTCTAATTAGTTCATATGACATCCATTTAGGCCTGAATCTTGAACAATATTTCTTTGTTGATATGAAAAGCCTAGTAGTTTCCAAGATTAATTCTTTGAATGCTTCCCATTTTGAATTTGCTGTTGGTAAAATCTTCAGTTGGTCCCATCGTATAGAATTTAAATACTGCCTCAGACCACCGTAGTCACCTTTACGAAAGCAAAAACCCTTCCCTTTACCCTTCATGATAGTTACCTCTTTGAGTAAATCACCACTTCAGCACACTGTGATCACTGCCACCTAGTGGTTTCTTTATCTGCAGATTCTTAATGCATGAAGAATCACTACTGATAATCAGATCAAGAATCTTTGGCAAAGGAAGCAAAGAAAAACAGCAAACAGTTCTGTACTTACGTAAATTCTAGAATGAAAGGGATGAATCAGATTGGACAACTTAACATAGATGGGTTGACTATTGATGATCATACTCAGGTAGCTGATAAACTGAATGAGTATTTTGCAGCTACATTCACACATGATGAGCCATTCAATGACTGGAGTGCCAGAAATTTATCAAACGCTAATATGGAGCTAAGTGATTTTGTAATAACTGAGAGCAAAGTGTAGGAGAAATTGTTGAAGCTAAACATAAGGAAGGCATCTGGGGTGGACGGGATCTATCCAGTTATATTAAAGGAGGCAGCAAAGGAAGTAAGCAAAAAGTTAGACATAATTCTGAGAGCTTCCTTGGACTCAGAGGAAGTCGCCATGGACTGGAGGTGTGCAAATG
The DNA here is from genome assembly GCF_048544385.1 of Mastigoproctus giganteus. Classification (NCBI taxonomy): domain Eukaryota; kingdom Metazoa; phylum Arthropoda; class Arachnida; order Uropygi; family Thelyphonidae; genus Mastigoproctus; species Mastigoproctus giganteus. The sequence continues at coordinate 200,994,129 of NC_143578.1, read as the reverse complement.
TATCATCAATTCACAAAGGGGGGGTTCAAAAGGTGACACAAGTAACTACAGATCTGTTAGTTTAACTTGTGTTCCGGGGAAAATAATGGAATCTCCGCATTGCAGGATCATCTAGACAAGACTGCAGTAATAGTTAAGACACAGCATGGGTTTGTTAAAGGGACAGGTGGAAGGTGGAGGGTTTTTTGTTTTGTTTTGTTTTTTTGGCTGATGCTGCATAAGTTTGCTTTCTTGCATCGTATGCCTCTACTAATGCTAATGCTAGTGGTAATATAAGACAGGACTGAGTGTTAGAAGGATTGAAATTCTTTGCCCCACTGGATAACAGCCTTTAAGGAAATTGTAGGTATATTCAAGAAGTTGAAGCTGTTTGAGCAAGGCAAGGTTTCTCAAACTGGAAGGTGGAATGTAATGTGCTATCGTCAGCAAAACGTTGGATGGGATTTCCGGTCAGTGGAAGAAGGTCAATAACATACAAGAGGAAAACAGTGGGAGAAAGAACTGAATCTTGGGTAACAAAAATTGCAACCAATAGTTTTGGCAAGAGACCAGAATGCTCGGCTACCATTGGACAAGAAGCAAGTTTTCTACTCTTATCCTGTTCGAAATCTAGTTTGGACTGATTAATAACTGCTTTACATAGTATAAATGACACTTAATAATAAAAATTTTTATTATGCTATGTCGCTTATAAAAAGTAATACTGGAAATATTTTGTAATAAAAATTCAGAAATATTATACGATTTCAGAGAATGCTTGCTTAGTGGTTCGCTTTAAAAATATTATGCTGAAAGGGGTTCGCGAGTCAAAAAAAGTTGGGAACCCCTGGACTACAGAATGCATGCAATGACCAGGTAGAATATAATTCCCCTCACAGTTTTAGTTACTTTGGAGCTCAACACATACGTACATTTGAGTTGTGGCCGCCTGCCGATTAAAGTATAGCATTATTAGTCTGTCAGTTGTCAAACAAGTTGTGATTTGTATGTAGTTGCATCATATTCGTTGCATGTCATTCATGTTTAAAACATCAAAATATCATCTTTATTTATTTTTTTTTTTTCAGAAGTTATAACTTTATTTTCTGACATGCACTTTTTAAAAATAAAGTTAGCCAATAATAGAAAGATAATTTCTCGACATGGTAACAACACAATAATTTGTACAAATATTCTCTACTCGGAGCAGCAAGGGGAGGGAACATCGTCTTCGAAACTATTTGGAAAGCTTTATAATCCATTACCGTTACTTCCCACACCTATGATTTGGAATTTTATTATATTTTATTTATTTTTCCTTCATTTAAAGTTTAAAAGGCGTTAGATTTCTGTAACCTTTCATTGCTATCCTTGATTTGCCCTAAAGTTAAAAAAGAGGGAGAACACCATGGTCATTACCCTAATTTGTTTCTGCTGTCAAATGCACTTTCCGAAGCAATTAGATCATAGTGGCATAGTGTTTGGGTAGGGGGACATCTCCAGTGGTTTTCCACATAATTGCGCAATCTACCATATCGATATTCAATGTGACAGCGACGACAACAAACATCCGTCTATTGATGGGCAGCAGTTGGTAAAATCACCGTCCTCCCAACACGGGTGAAAAAGACTTGAGTTCGAATCCCATCGATGACATGAGGAATTTTGATGGGCCTTTCTCACAAAGTGGCTGGGTTAGTCGGTCTCAGACGAGGACAGCCTGGTTTTTTCTCCCTGAAACTCGAGTTTTTCGTCCAGCAAACAAAATCGACCACAGAACACACGCAATTTACTGTCAGTAAACACGGTAAAATTAAAAGTTTTTTGGACCCTTAGGCAAGTACTCATTTTTGGCGCCTTATTTTTATTAAAATTAATAAATTTTAATCAGGTATAATATAAAAAAAATGTTGAATCATTTTAATAACATAAATGTATTTTATTTACGATTTAATTATAATTTTACAAACATCAAAAACATGAAAATTAATATTACAATATGATACTACTTAATAAATACAATTTGACAAACAAAAAACTATAACTAATAAATTTACGAAAAAAATTAAAATGTTACTTTTCGCGCTTTTACATTTGAGAAATCATTAATAATAATATCTTTTAAATACATTTTACTGGCATATTTAATGAAGTAATGAAGTGCCGGAGTATAAACAGAAAATTTATTTTATTTTATTTTATAAGTCCCGTCCGTGTTGTTTTTTTTTTTTTGTGACCTGTTGTAGTAGTCGGTTTAGATTTGCTTCATTACTCCTGTGGGCAGTCTAACTTTTGCTACATTTCACACGTGTGTGTGTGTGTGTGTGTGTGTGGTATCGCTGGTAGCTCCTAGGGATTTGCTGATCTCCACCTTGTTCATCTGTGGTTGTGCAGCACCTCTGCAGAAGATCGGGTCCGAAAAAGTGTTGGCGCTCGTGTCAGCCTAATGTGCTGGTCTGGGCCTACTATCACCTGTAGTGCTGAAACATTTCATGTACTGTATAGCACAGTGCTTCTCAAACTTTTTTGGATCACCGCTCCCCTAAAAAAAAGTCCACCAATATAAAGTGAAGCTAAATAACTGAAATGAATATTTGTCTGTTTGCCTCCAAAAACGTAAATGCAGCACTGCATGTATGTGTGTGAATTATAAAGAAAACTATTTACTGCACTTTATTCCTTCTTCGTAAAAAATTACAATTACATAAATCAAGTCAGTTATAGTCACTTAAATTAAGTCATAAAAATTAAAGTTAATTACATAAATAAGTCATGATATTAATGGAAATAGTTAATTATATTTTAATATATAATGCGATGGATGAGCTTGGTGGAGATTTATTAGCTTATCAATATTAAGTTTAATATCTGTAAGTAGAAGTCGTAAATCGCCACGTTTAACAACATCCAGACAATTTCTTTGTTTTGTCAGCAATTGAGATACAGCACTGAAACCTGTTTCGACTAGATATGATGTTGGAAAAGAAATAAATATTTTTTTTTACAATTCTCCACAATGCAGGATAATGGTCAGGGATTTTCTTTTGTAACAAAAATTCCTGATATGAATTTTGACTTCAGTTAAAATTTTGTAACTCAATCAATTCTTCTTCTACAAAACGTTCACCATCGTCATTATTTAAAAAAGGATTTATAACCCAATCTGGAATTTTAAAATTAAGGAGATCTTCGAACCTTTCCTGCATATCTCTGTGCAACATTTCTAGATGATTACAAAAAGTTAGTAGAGCTTCATCAGCTACTTTTTCTTTTTTCTCTATTTCCAACAGATTTGGAAATTGATACAATTCACGTCGTCCTACGTTGCGCATAAAAAGCTTTAATTTTGAAATAAATGCTGAAATTTGAGTTTTCGCCTTAATAAGAGTTACATCTTGTCCTTGTAAATGTAAGTTCATTGAGTTGAATCTAGTAAATAAATCTGCAAGATAAGCAATATCAGTTTACATGTTCTTGAGGTCATTACTAAGGTCGATGTTCCTATCTTCAAAACACTCGACAACAGTATCAAAGAGTTCATAAAATCTGTTGAGACAGTTGCCTTTTGACAGCCACCGAACCTCAGAGTGAAGTAGCAATCGTTCAAAATCTTCACTGCTTTGATCACAAAGCTTTCGAAATATACGATCATTCAAAGAATGTGCTTTAATTTTGTTTATAGCAGTAATAACAGTTTGTAGAGAATTGTGCAGTTGATCACCAAGTTTTTTCGCAACTAAATGCTGAGGGTGAATGACACAATGAACAGTAATAATATTTGGCACAGCATTTTTTAAATAAGCCATAAAACCATTGTAACGGCCAATCATTGATGGTGCTCCATCCGCCTCCTGTCGCCTCTTTCATGGCTATCACCCCCTGTCACCCCTTTTCATGCCTAACGCCCCCATGGATAATCAAAACGCCCCCCCAGGGGACGATATCGCCCACTTTGAGAAGCACTGGAATAGCACATGCCTCGATATGATGTTGAGAAACACTCAACATCATATCGAGGTGTGAGCTTTTATCCGAAAAGATAGATTCTTCCAAGCTCGTAGTCCGGAACGCCACTGACTTTTAATATTTGAAAACAGCCAGCACGATTGGCAATATGCAGCATCTAAAATTCGTGAGTAGCACAGCCACAAACGAGGAACTGGACCATACGTCCAGTTCCTCGTTTGTGGAGTTGTCCAGTTGAAGTAGAATAGTATTACGTGTCACTAAAACTTCTATTTTGTTGTTCAGGATCCCTTGGAAATGGTCCTTTATGTCTCTGAAGTGACCTAAAGTTTCTTTTTGACATAATGTTTCTTTTTGTTTCATCGGAAATATTTATGTCAACGTATTCTCCAAGATCGCTTGAGGGAATAAACGGTATCGTGCGTTCAACACTAACTTCCGACGAAGGCATATCTATGATTGTTGAATTGTTTTTCGTTTGATGACCTTGTTTGATTTAAATAATCCGCAGATATATTTATATTTTCACTAGCAGCATTCTTTTCCACATTTTCCGATTCAATACTGGTCTTTTCTTCTTCTTCTTCTGGACATAATCCATTACTATGTTTTGTAAAGAAATTATCTAATTTAGGTAATTTATTGACTGCTTGTTCTTTTGCTTTCTTCATTGTTCTTTTTTGGGCCCCCACTCTTTCCCTTTTTCTTTTCATCCATTTTTAACTAAAAATGTTATTAATTTAATTTTAAACTTTATATTTTGAATACAAATAGCAATAATAAACAAATATATTTTTGTATGTCAATTGCTGTTTTGATAATGACTTGAACTTGAACAAACTTGAATTGAAATTAAAAGAAATTGAAGTAAAAGAAAAATAAAGACTGCCGCCGCCTGGGTTTGTTATGTTTTGGCGATGAGATATAAGAAGAATTCCTTCCTTATTCTAGATGTATCACATTGTTAAAGAGCTCAGTGAGAAAAATACTTTCTGGGCCCTTAGTCTTCACGTCATCCTGGCCATGGGTTAACTTTTGCGTCCAGCAGAAATCTGATGTAAAGGATAATTCTAAGCCCATATGTATCTACGCTAATGGTGCAGCCACACCTCTCTGCTCTCACTGCAACAGTTCTTTCTATGGAATTTTCATATAGTCCAAAGAAAAAGGATCACTGGTTACATATTAACAAACAGCATTTTATTAACAAATGGGTAACATTCCGTACATTGGTACAAAATATAATTTAGAAACATCATAAACATACCCAACAGTTAGCAGCCCATAATTATTGATAAGCAGGATGGTCTCTCAGGTAGTCTCAAAATAGTAAGTTTTTATTTGTTTAATAACTGAATCTATAATTGGGCTCTACTTATTGAATTGAGAAGTTTATTCATTTATTTTATTATTTTTTTTTATCACCGATCTGCTATCACAAACAAATCTGTTGCTTTCAAAATGACAAGCGTTAGTCGAAGAACAGGGAGATAATTGACTCTGACCGTTGAATGACTGTTTTTGAGCATATTTTGCACGTATATTCTTCACGTGTTTTTTTTTTTTTTTTTATATATATATGAGGTTTTTAGAAATATAATTCATTCCACTATTTCTCACATTTCTCACGTATTTAATAACATGGATGGAAACTGATCTGTTGATATGGGAAAACATCGGAATGTCACCAACTAGTCGAATGCTTTTTAATCGAAGATAGCGTTGGACTGTTTTCTGAATAAAACTGAGAATACCATCGCCTGTGGCGAGCAATTAGTTTATCTTCCTTCACTAACACCGGGCTTTTCTCGTAGCGCTTGTTGTTCCATATGGCAACATCACGTTCCACCTGATCAAAAAACGAAAGAAAGAAAAGAAAAAATCAGTGATTGTGATTGATATATGCAAAATTCATAAAACATAATTTAATGAAAATTTAGAGCGTAAGGCCCTCATGCTACGAGAGCTAAAAACAATATTATACAAACAGGGCCATATCCTCATTTTATACAAAGCAATAAGCAAACTAAGTAACATTTAGCCTCTACACGAGATCAATGCACTAAGCAGCATTTTTCACATACCGTGGTGGCTAAATTATTCAATGCACTAAGTAGCAATATTGCTACTTATTTAAAGTACAGTACATATATGCAATTGTCTAGACCCTTACTGGGGATCTCATAGGTGAGTCGTTGGAATATCCAATCAGATCAAAATTCGGGCCGAGGAGTATTATTATAAGACTCGCTTATATTTAGTTTGAAAAGAAATATGCCTGTATTTCCATGAAATATAATCATGAGATCGGGCCAGTCCTGCATCATTCAGGACTTTAATAGGAGGCATAATTACCCCTACAGCAAAACAATTTCCATAACGAGCTCTTATGCTGTTCATAACGTGATGCTCTACAAGGCCTTAACACGTGGAATAGATCTTAGTGCACAGAAGGTTCGGGGATTGAGTTAATGTGTTTCGATTCATTTACCTATGATTCACTAGACGACTATATTCCCTAACTTGGGAGGGATGGTCAAAAGGTTCTGAGAACAGGGTATACAAAATGTATTATTACTAATAATTTGTAGAATAGGTTATTTTGATAGCTTAATGTCTTATAAAAGAACATCAAAGTATTGTATCTATATCAATGTCTTATGCAGTTTCTAAAATTTAATTTATTGTTGGTAAGTGGAAGAAGAATGAAAATCCAGAAATCGAGCATCGTTCAAGTAATCAAATGTTTCATCAAAGAGGAAAGAAAAAGTAAAGAAATCCACGAAAGAAGAATCAAATAAACTGTTAGAGGGGACAGACAGATGAAATGAGAAGTGTTTGGCTTTTGTTTTATTTTGGTTGATACTGTATGTAAGCTTGGTTTTTTTTTTTATCATTTGCTACTACTTAACCTACTAGTGTTTAGGGAAGTATCACCCAGTTATACAGTAATGTTTGCAAGATGGTCAACAGAGTTTAAAAGAGGGCGGAAGTCAATCAAAGATTATCCAGGTTTATTTGATTATCCGAACGCAATTAAGTCTGAAACAATTGCCATCGTTCGAGAAAAAAATTAAAAACAGAAGAATTAAAGTGTTTGAACTTGAAAAGAAATTAACATTTCCCATGGAAGCATTGGGAATGTTCAAGATGGGTTCAGAGAAAGCTTTTCATTCATGACAAACATAAGAGGGTGGAATAATCAAAAGATAATTACATTAATTCTTGCTAATCCGGATAAATTTTGATCTTCTTTGATGAGGGATGATAAAACTGGGCTATATTTTAATGATCCTCAATCTAAATTAGAAAGCATGCAGTGGAAGTACAAGGAATCTCCAACCCTGAAGAAGTTTCGAACTCAACCAACAACTGGAAGGGTGTTGGCCTCAATTTTCTGGGCCACAAAAGGATTGATAAAACCTTGCACCTAAAACCGCAATAACAATGGATTATTAAGTCAGCCTTATGCCATAGCCATATTCGGGAAAAAAATGACTATGAATTTGGGTCATCAGATTTTGCTTCTCGGTTTCATATCCGTGCACAATACTCAAACCTTACCCCAAGTGATTATTATTTGTTCAGAAACCTCATGTCTCACCTTTGTGGATCTCTTTTTAAAGATAATGAAGGAGCGAAAGCAGCTGTGGAACCTGAAGATTTTTTTTTTTTTTTTTTTTTTTTTTTTTGATGGCTTAAACTGTTTGCAAGTCAATACATTAAGTGTGTTGAACTCCGAGTTGAATACATTGAAAAACGAAAAACAGAATTTTGTATCCATGTCTTTTATGCTCTGTTCTCAAAACTTTTTGAACACCTCTCGTACTTCCCTTATTTTATCCCTACTCACACATCTCAGCAGAAGTTTTCTTTTCGACATCCGTTGTAATTCTTTCATAACTTCTACTATCTCTTTCCATTTCCTCCCAGGTCAGGTCTTTTCATACCACTGGATGGACCTGAATGCAATCTAGGCACTGCAATCCTTTCCTGTGAATAGCCCAGCTCTACATGTCAGGGACGGAAACCAGGCAGCTTCTCTCCCAGTGAGCACAGATTCCTGATTACTAAGAGACCGGACATATAACATAAACGACACAAAATTATAACCTGCAACGCACATCCAGCTAGCAAATCTGGCTAGCCAGTTCATCCGAAGAATATCCTCACATTAATCGATTTCGTCGACCAGCAGAGCCATATGTGGAAGAACTTTACCACCCATGAAAATTAATTCGGAACCTAAGCCGATCAAGAATCTCATTTGGAGTCTTCCCCCCATAGGTTCGAATCCTGTAGGCTGCGAAAGTTAGTTTTTAGGCCTGATGTAACCTCTCGGTCAGGAGCGAGAGAGTGCAGTAGCACGTGCTGTTTGAGTGGACGGGAGTTCAAGCCCGTCACTGCTAAATAAGATTAATGTTTCTATTGATAATTTATTGTAAACTCAACTGACCTGGTGGTCTTGCCGGAGTATAAACAAGAACATTTCTATAACTTCCAGCAGTAAATATGCCCCTTTCAAAGATGAAGAGAACTTCGCGACAGTTCATCATGATACCTCCCAACCATTTCAAGACCGTTGCTGCTATGGCAGTTTCTTTTCTCCTCATGTTACCGAAATGTTTCCAATTTATTTAAACCGAAACCACGCCGAGAATCAACTTTCAAGAACTGAAGTCTGCAAAGAGAACATTCACTCACTGCACCAAGTCGGACCGATTCTGCGAGTTGTTTTGAAACTATCAAAGCCACCCGTAGAATCAGAGGGGAAGAGAAAAAGAAAGTGCCGACAATTTCTGAAAACAGTGAGATATATAAGGTGTGTGTGTGTGTACTGATAGAACCCATATTTAAATTTAGGCGCAAAAATTAATTTATCGACCAGTGATTCAATTTCATTGATGTAATCTAATCCAATATTTCCCTATCTGTGGTCTTTGGATCTTAACAGGAGTTAGCACAGAGTTTTCCAAAAATGATATTCGAACTTTCTTATAAAATATTTTAAAAGTAAAAGAATTTACAACATAAAAATTTGAAGAATTCGTGTAAAATTTTTCAAATTAAAATGGGTCCTGATGTTGAGAAAGTTTGAGCACCATTAATATAATCTATTATTTCGCTTCTGATTGACATTTTGTGGCTTCTTAGAAGAACAAATTTGAAAACAAACTGACATGTTAAATCATGATATACTGATGATAAAATATTTGTTACATAGGAAATAAAAATCTCTCAATTACAATGTTCTAATATTGTATTAGTTACTCGTATGCAGCATATCGTAGTAGAAGAAAAATGACGTACCATCGTTCCTTCACCTCTCAGAAAAGCGTTAGCAGCAAATTGTGGAAACCACCAGCTAGCATACATCTGATGAATGAGTCGTTGCTGTTGTGGTCCTTCAGGAGTGATGCACTGGACCAAAACACCGGGACCAAAGGGGGTTTGGAAATATAGGTGTACTATGGCAGGTCCAATCTGAAACGAATAAATAATGAATTAATGAAATTTGTTTCAACGTGGTAAGTTTTCCACCTCTGCGGATTTTTTTTTTTTTTCTGATAAGTCGAATATGGTGCGTACGCAGCAAAGCGAACTAACGTTATATGAGACATCAGTATATTGTATCTGTAAATTGCATGTATTCTGTGGTCAATTTTCCTGTTTTCTGAACACAAAGGAGAACTAATAACTCGGCCACGTTGTGGAAAAAGCTCATAAAAATTCCTAGTGTTATTGACGAGATTCGAACTCGGACCTTTCTTAGCCGATATAGAAAGGATAGCAACGATATCCACTGTACTACAGTGGATATAGTCACACACATGTGAGGGAGTTGAATATGGACATCAATGTATACATAGGTGTAAGCGACCAACCACGTATCCTCTCGCAAGAAGGTCGAAAAAATAATGCCCAAGATGTTTTTTGTTGGGGTCTTATTTCTTAAAGTTTTTAGGATATATATATATATATATTTTTTTTTTTTTTTATTTTATTGTGTATATATACATGTATATGCAAGGTGGAATTAATAAGTCTGTTAAAAAAAAGTGAATGTGGACGCGTAAATTACACAAAATGCCATAGAAAAAGGAAGAATTGTAGGCGTGAAAAAGAAAAAGAATATGAAAATCCTATATGTTATAATGAACTAAGCAAAATTACAGGCCGAGCTGAAAAGCCAATTAGAGAGAAGGTAACTGTAAAGCAAAAAAAAAAAAAAAAAAAGATTAAGTAAAAATAATTAAATTAAAATAAGGAATGATAGCCAGCATCAGAAATCGGTGGGCAATTTTGGTTAAGTCCAAAAAGGGGAAAAGCAAATATAAAATTCAAATTTGATGTTAGCTAAACGTAAAAATTGATACATGATTAGGTACTTCATCATGGGACTACACCCCGATCACGTATCAAGGAGTGCGTTTCTATACCTGTGGAGGATAAGCAAATTTAAGAATAAAACTTAGTGAGGTCAAAAGAGCGGTAAAGTAATATAACTCTCACAAAATACGGACAAGGTAGCCCCAATGCATTATATGCTTTGGTCCTTGAGGTTGGTCACAGACATTCTCTCAGATATGCCAGACAAGCCGTTCTTGCTACCTGGGAGTCTAAAACGCTGATGGAACTGATATTCGGGTGACACTCAAGTCAAAGTGGACCCAATTTCGGCGAAGTCCGGACGGTCTATGACAGCCAAATCCTCTGCTTGCACCTTCACGATGGTGGGACTGTTAGTAATCCTGGGTATAACCTTCATGCACAAGTACATGGTGGGTGACCACCCAGGTGTGAACCAACGTAAGCAGGGGTCGAGGTTTGGCGCCCACACCACATGGAGGAACGCCGCCCCTCTATGTTACCAGGCAGTACTAGGTGGTAGATGACTCTCATCAACCGGTGAAATACCACCACTTTGCTTATTGGAGGCTTGAAGTGGTGGAACCCATGTTTAGTCTCGAGAGCTAAGTTCCGGCCAACCCTTCCCTATCTCTTCCATCATGCAGTATGATTGATGATTTTTGAGGTTATGATGAATGTCGTGGCGAGATCCAATATTCCTTACATTTCGAGGGTACAGCTCTAAAACGGTGTTCGCAGGCCGGCCGCTAGTTAGTACACCGGACTGAACCTATTGGTAACTCTCTAGGAAGCTTCCGGATCAGCTAGTGTATAATCTTGCTACCTCTACTCTGCCAGATAGTGACTGGAGGGAGTCCGAGTAGTGTGTATGCGGGGAGCATTGTCGAGGCCACGTTATGTCAAGGATCTGGGTATATTCTTACCACATGTACGCCATATCCAAAAATTTCATTACTTCATACAGCATGTCCCACCCGCCTTTTCTTACTATTGAATACACCATGAATTGTCAAAATAATAGAGCAAGCTTATCTGCGAAAAGATCTAAACCTCCCAAGGATTTCCTAATTCATTTCACAAATATACGTGGTCTCAATTCTAATCTCAACGATGTCCATTTCCACTTGCAGTCTTCAAACCCCATGTACTTTTTCTGACTGAATCTCAGTTATCAGTTGATTCAACTACTGCTCATCTCAGATGTCCAAATTATTTGCTGTATGATTCCTTTCGCCTCAAAGGTGGTACTTGTGCATATGTCCGTTCTGGTATTCCCTGTCAAAGACTTGGCAATTTGGAATCTCCTCTCTTTGATCTTCTCTGGCTTAAAATCTCTCTACCTCATTGTGTAAAATTCATCTGTTGTCTCTACCGTTCTCCCAACTCCACTAATCACTTGGAGCTCTTTGACTTCCTCTCTTTGCAACTTGACTTTCTCCAGTCCAACTTTCCTAACAGTGAGGTAATTTTCCTTGGTGATTTTAACATTCACAACTCCAGCTGGCTTCCGTTTTCTAGTCACACCGACCCAGCAGGTCGAGATGCTGAGGCTTTTGCAATTACTAATGACCTAGCACAGATTGTTCATATACCTACAAGAATACCGGACAATCCTAATCATACAGCCAATACGCTTGATCTTTTTCTCACAAACAACCCTTCTAAGTACAAGGTTGAAGTGAGAGATCCTTTAGGCACTTCAGATCACAACTTGGTGATTGTCTCTTCTCCAATGGAACCTTTATCTCATGGCTATTCCGAACCTCGTATTGTTTGGCATTACAAGAATGCAAAATGGGATGACCTGCGAGACTTCTTTTCTTCTTTTCCGTGGTCTGATTACTGTTTCAAAACTTCTGATGTCAACGTTTGCTCAGATCGTGTCAGTGAAATTATTCTTGCAGGAATGGAATCCTTTATCCCACACTCCACTTTAAAATCTCGTCCTTTATCTAAACCTTGGTTTTCCAATAAATGTGCTAAGGCTGTCCAAGAGAAGAACGTTGCATATCGTAATTGGCTTGTTTCTAATTCTTCAGTTTCATTTTCTGCCTACACCAAAGCTCGCAACAATTGTAAAGCAGTTATTAATCAGTCCAAACTAGAGTTTGAACAGGCTAAGAGTAGAAAACTTGCTTCTTGCCCTAATGGTAGCCGAGCATTCTGGTCTCTTGCCAAAGCTATTGGCCGCAACTTTTGCCCATCTCTGCTCCCACCTCTGTCCAAACCAAATGGTTCTGTTGTCACTTCAGCCAAGGATAAAGCTGACCTGCTAGCATCCCATTTTTCTTCGAGCTCATGTATTAATGATCTTGGTAAAACACCTCACACCATTCCTAACACGCTCCATTCAATGCCTCCTGTGGTCTTCCGTCAAAAGGATATCAGAAGGATTTTGATGAATCTTGATGCTAAGAAAGCTCCAGGTCCTGATGGTATTTCTCCACTTGTTCTCAAAACCTGTGCTCCTGAACTTACTCCTATTCTTTGCCACCTTTTTTCCTTCTGCTTGGAAATTTGCTCATATCCAGCCAGTTCCTAAGAAGGGTGACAAATCCCTCCCATCCAATTATCGTCCCATTGCAATTACTTCTACTCTTTCTAAAGTAATGGAGAAATCAATTAACCGCCAACTCTTAAACTACCTAGAAACCTTCCGTCTGATTGACGATCACCAGTATGGATTCCGTCAGTGTCGATCCACTGGTGATATTCTGGCTTATGTTACCCATTTATGGACTAATTCAATGGAAAGGTTCGGTGAAACACAAGTAGTTGCTCTTGACATCTCAAAGGCTTTTGATCGTGTTTGGCATAAAGGTCTTCTAAACAAGCTTCCATCTTATGGTTTGCCAACTGTTTTTAGTAATTGGTTATCCAGTTTTCTCTCTGATCGCTCACTGAGGGTGATGGTAGATGGCTCTCTGTCTTCTAACTTCTCCACTAATGCCGGTGTCCCCCAAGGTTCAGTTCTTTCCCCCACTCTTTTCCTCTTGTATATCAATGACCTTCTTCCATTGACTGGAAATCCTATCCATAGTTTTGCCGATGATAGCACATTGCATTCAACTTTCCATTTTGAGAAACCTTGTCCAGCTCAATCAGCTTCAAGTTCTCGAAAATCTGCTGCCAATTCCTTAAATGCCGATCTTCAGGTAATTCTCCAGTGGGGCAAAGACAACTTAGTTGATTTCAACCCTTCTAAAACTCAATCTTGTCTTATATCTCGCAAAAAGGATTCTTCTGCTCCTATGCTTATCTTTAGTGACACTCCGATTTCTAGGCAAAATGATATATCTCTTTTGGGGATTACCCTGACTTCTAATCTCTCTTGGCACAAGCACATTACAAATATTGCTTCCTCTGCATCTAAAAAACTTGGTTTTCTCTTTCGCTCTCGGCGTTACTTTTCTCCCAAACAGCTGCTCACTCTGTATAAATCGCAAATCCGCCCTGCCATGGAATATTGTTCCCACATCTGGGGTGGTGCCCCCAAAACCTCTCTCAGGCTTCTTGATTCCATTCAGAAGAGGGCAGTTAGGTTAATTAATGATTCATCTCTAACAGAGTCTCTCCACTCGCTTTCTCATAGACGCACTGTTTCTGCTGCATGCCTCTTCTACAGATACTTCCATGGGCACTGTTCTTCTGAATTGGCTTCTATAATTCCCGCTCTCTCTTTCAAAACAGTCCGAACACGTGCCGCCACCAGCCAACATACATTTACTGTCCAACTTCAAACCCACAGAACCAACTTTTCATCTTCCTCATTTATTCATTCAACTGCCATTTTCTGGAACAACCTTCCTTCATACGTATTTCCTGAAAATTACAATCTACAGAAGTTCAAGTCCAATATCAATAAATATCTTCTTTCGTCTTCTCAACCTCCAACCCAAGCACGGTACTAAGTACTATAGGTTATAATACCTCTCGTGTTTGGGGTTCTCATAAAAAAAAAAAAAAAGAAAGAAAAATAAATTAAGGTGAATTATGAAGTATAGTGGTACTAATCAGTAAAACTGAAAAAATAAAAAATAAAAAATAATAAATGTTTATAGTGTAAACTATATGCAAAAATAAGCGGTTATAAGCGAATGACGCAATTTAGAATAAATTTAATGAGAATATGTGTATAATTTAAGGAGAAAATGTATATAAAACTTAAGATTTAGTCCAAGCAAATGGTGTAAGGCAAGGGAGTTAATTGAGGATATGGAAGGAATACAAGTGTAAATAAAAATAAAATGAAGGCGAAAATAGAAGAGATTAAGAACAGAGGAACGTTCGTATCACCCTCGTATTGCACTAATAGCTTTACGAACGGGAAAAAGTAGAAGTAGAAAATATAAAGATAAAAAGTTAAGCAAAAGATTAAAATTACTAAGCTAGCTGGGATCGTAAAGCTAAAGCCCATCCTTTTAGTAAGGACCCTGGCTGTGCAAGAGTTAGTAGGAAAAAGGGAATAATACCAAATGCATGCGTGGTAAGAAGCCGAAAAATAAGTACTGAAAAATGGAAGACCGAGAATAAAACCTAAAAAATAAAAAGAGCCGAAAAAAGAAACCGAAAGCATTATGAGAAAGTGTTGCTAAAATATTATTTCATTTACATCTAAGGATCTCATTACTTGTTATAAGTTTAAAAATTTTGCAGTATAGAAACGCAGTCCTTGATAAATGATCGGCTGTTGTCCCCTGATGAAGTACCTGATCATGTATCATTTTTTACTTTTAGCTAACATCAGATTTGAGTTTTGCTGTACCCCATTTTGGACCTTAACCAAAATTGGCCACCCATATCTGATGTTGGCTATCACTCATTTTTAATTTAATCATTTTTACTTAATTATTGTTTGCTTTACAGTTACCTTCTCTCTAATTGGCTTTTCAATTCAGCCTATAATTTTGTTAAATTCATTATAACAAATAGAATTTTCACATTCTTTCCTTTTTTACGCATACAGTACTTCCTTTTTCTGCTATCTTTCTCCTATTGTCTGTGAGATAGCACAGTGGTATCGTCACCATCCTCCCCACATCGAGTGGGAAAGGCCCGGGTTCGAATCCCGTCGATAACGCGAGGAACTTTAACGGCGTTTTTCACTCCGTGACTGAGTTTGTCGGTCTCAGGCGTAAATTGCAAGGTTTTTTCCCCAAAAATTGCATTTTTTCGTCCAGCAAAACACGCAAATCGACCAGAACACACGCAATTTACGGACTTAACACATATACGGGTATATATAAGAAATTATGGGTGGTCCTAACGTAATAATTTGAATTTGAATTATCCTTTTCCTATTAGTTATGGAATTTTGTGTAATTTAAGCTTCCATCTTCACATTTTTTTTTGAAACAGACCTTTAAATTCCACTTTGCATTTTTTAAACTGTTGTATCCTTTCTTGCGTCCTTGCACACTCAGGTGCATTTGTCATATCATCTTTATTTTTTTTTATTTTAATCTCTCCGTTTGCTACTTTTAAGCCTAATATACTTATTTCATATGTATATATATGTAGGTTTAAGGTGTAATATATATACAGTAGTTGTATGTAATATATATATATATATATATTTCTTTGAACATTGGTGTTCAAAGAAAATGCCTCACCTAGGAATTTAACGTTTGTAACCCTTTTTTCGCGATGGTATGTTACATTAATGACTAGTATCACAAATAGAAATAGAAACAAAAGATATTTAATAATAGTTAAGGCAAAGCTAAGTAATATTTGACTGGTGCTCTCAAAAAATTCCAAAATTGGCATTTGCAACCTTTATACAACAGTTTTGGTAAACACAACAATTATGGCTGAAATGTTATCATAAGCCCTCAATTTGCTTCAGTTTATCATTTTAAATGGAAAACAAAATGAAAAGTTCACCAGGTGCAAACTAATATTTAGTTGAACTGCCTCTGGCCCTGAAGACAGCAGCGCACCGTCGAGGCATTGACAAGATCAATTTCTGAAGATAATCAACTGATAGTTCGTGGTTTCAAAAACGAATTATGGCTTCCTCAAGTTTACGAAGGGTCTTTGGTTTCTTTCTGGCAACTGCAGATTCCACACGATGCCAACATTTCTCTATAGGATTCAGGTCCGTTCGGGCTGTTTTCTGGCCTGCTAAGAGTTGTAATGGACCGTTCTTCCAACCGTTTTTTCACCTGTAACAAATGTAAACACATTACTGTCGAACCTCTAATTCAGAAATGACGCTAAAGTAACTACAGAAGTGCCTACTTACACTTTCGCCCGATGACAAGGAGCAGAGTCGTCCTGAAACATGCAGTTACTTGGCAGCTTGAAATGGTCTCTAATGGTTGGCAGCAATTTGCCTTCCAATATAGCCAGGTATCCATTGGTATTTACGGAACCTTTTATAAACTGCAGGTGCCTATTCCGCGATACGAAATGCACCCTCATATAATTTGGCTGGTAGTGAATTTCACTGTAGACACCATACAGTCTGGATGGTATTCTTCACCACGTCTGCGGCGAATCGTTTGTCTCCCATCAGAGCCATGCAGGTTGAATTTCTTCTCATCCGAGAAAATAACTGACTTCTACTGTTTGGGGTCCATTTGACATGCTCCTTACACCAAATTAATCGCTCCTTTTTCATTTTTTGTATGAGGGGCTTCTTCTTAGAACGACGGACTACAAGTCCATTTTTGAAGAGGCGTCTTCTGATTGTTACTAAACTTGCTACCACTCCTGTATGTTCTTCCCGTTCTCTTTTCAGCTCAGACGAAGAAGCTTTACGTTTTTAAGGCATAAGCGCTAAAAAATGCGGTCCTCTTTTTGCGTAGAGACTCCTTTGCGTCCGGTTCCTTTTTTTCTATCAGCAGAACCAGTATTCTTGAGTGTCGAAAGAAATCTACTCAGTGTCGACTGTTCCCAAGACACTCTATAAGCAATATGATAGGAAGAACTCTTTGTTCTTGGCGTCAACTGCACGTAACTCGCCATCCTGACAGAAGCAAGGAGTGACTGCAACTCTTGTAGAGCATGCGTATATAGCTGAAAGTAACAGCTGATGCAATATTACGTCATCATCTATGCGTGTCAATCCTATCTGATGCAATCTGTAAGAAATATTGCCATATACTTACGTTATTCGGACGACAATTTTTAGAGGTGATGCACTTTCTTTGAACACCAATGTATATATATACCTACAACTTTTTCATATATGTGCATGAAATTTTGAGATTTATAAGGCTATATGTGAGAATTTTTCTGTTTTAACTCCTCAGCAGGGCCTAAAATAACATTGAGAATGTGTGTATTGCCATAAGAAATAAATAAAATTTATGATTCGGGATGACCACATAACGAAATAATACAATAAATCACCGTTTTTTTAGTAGCGGTGAACTGTCACTCAAAGACGTTTACTTGGGTATCCTAGCGTTCAACAACTCGGTTACAGCAGCAATAAGTTCACCAGTCCTCTTAAGGAATCTGCAACGAACTTAAAATGTTTCTGTTTTTGCTTTACTTCTAAATTGGCTTCGTTTTCTTTCATATATTGCCTTATTTGAATATCACTGTTCCTTCGATTTTTTATAAATCAGAAGCAATATAAGCAATGTAACGCGCGTACGCAAGTAAGGGGGATCTTGCACTGGCTAACAAAGAATCAACGACCATTACTAATAGTTCTTTTGCCAACTTGTTGAGATATTTCTTCAAACCCTGCGCGAGTAGCACCTTGGTATCATCATGGGAAAAGCCTGGGTTCGAATCCAGTCGATGACAAGGAACTTTTATGGGATTTTTCACTCCGTTGCTGAGTTAGTCTGTCTCAGGTGTAGATAGCAAGGTTTTTTCCCAATAAACTGGGATTTTTCGTCCAGCAAAACAGGCAAATCGACCAGAGAACACACGCAATTTACAGACACAATACACATGGGCATAGGTAATAACTTACCGGGTGACCCTTATATAATAATTTGGTTTTGTATTTCTTCACAAAGACCATTTGAAGATATTGAAATGCATCAATTGTTTTAAGGAATTCTTCGAGCTGCACTTTTAAAGAAATTTAGAGAAAAACAAGTATACTTATAATTATAACCCAGTTTAATGTAAAATATACTAATGGTAACAGGCAGTAGCTTTCTAGACTAACGGGTCTCTTTATCAACTGAAATTCAAAATACAAATACAACGGATAAGTGCAATGAGCTGAGTGAGGCACGTTATTCATGTGCTATTATTGCACGGACGTGCGCTGTTTTTACTCCACTGATCATCTAGCATTAAAACGGTTGTCTCTAGGATGGGGTGTAGACGTATGCCTTTGTGGCGGTTTATTGCCTTTGGATTGTTTAATATGTTAAGTGACTCTAGCCATAGGCGGTGGCGAAAGTGTCGTGAGTGGTCTACTATTTCAAAGTCACGTTTGGGATCAAGATCGTGGTTGGTGGCCCAAAAATGTTCCGCGACTGCGGACTGGTCAGTTTCGGCAAGCCGGATTGCTCTGTCTTGTTCCGTAAGGCGGTCTTGGAGACGCCTTGATTTTTCTCCTATGTAGCAGCTGTCACAGTCTCTACAGGTGATGCGATATACTACATTGCTGCGTAAGAGAGGTGTGACAGGGGTCTTCACACTGGAGACAAGTGAACGTAGGTTCCTGCAGGGTAACTGCACGCATTTGATGTTGTAATTTCTAAGAATCTTCGAGATCCGTCCTGACATGCCTGGATAATAGGGAATGTAGGCGGACGGTATACCGTCTTGGTTCGGTGGTCTTGGGTGGGATGTGAGTTCTTGTGCCTGTAATAGGCACCTGCTTAGCACATGGGACGGATAACCACATTTGGTTAGGTCCGCCTTCACACGGGAGATCTCGTTACGCCTAATTGCATCAGTGCTGGAATGGCTCCAAGCCCTGGAGAATAGGGTGCGGGCAGTGCTATTGAGATGACTTGGTGCGTGGCCGGATCTGTAATTAGTGAATTGTCCGCATCACATAGGTTTGCGGTAACTACTGCCTGTTACCATTAGTATATTTTACATTAAACTGGGTTATATATTTGTTTTTCTCAACCATGGACCCCAGTACACCAGGCCCATTCGTTACAAATTTAGAGAACTACATAGTCTATATTGTATATGTTGAATTTATTAAATATATTGTATATTTTGAATTTATTGTACGCTGGTGTGCAAAACCTGACTGGTGAAGACCAGTCAGGTTTTCAAATGTAGCCTCTCATAGGAGTGGCCTGGATATGGGAAAAGCAAAGCATACCAAAGGAACCTCATGAGGTACAGAATTGATGAAGGAAAAAAAACCGACACACACAACAACGGAAACAAAACGGTACAGAGGGACTTTATTCAAAAATGGCAACATAGCATTGGCTGCCATGATACAGATGCATCACTGCCAAAGGTGGAATAAAGGGAAGATGTGGTCTTCAGTAGGAGACATGGCCACCCCTAATGTCGATGCAGGCTTTGCACCGCCTCTCCATACTTAGAACAATGTTGTTGTTGTTGATAAGTTCTTGCGGTAACATCGTCCATTTCTCTGTCAGAGCCATCTTCAGCTGGTGAACATTTTCTGGTAGGTGTGTGGACGTGCCGCTAGGCGTCTCCCCAAACCGTTCCATATGTGTTTAATGGGATTTAGATCGATGGAAATGGGCAGGCCAATCCATACGAACAATGTACTCACTTTTCAAAAGCATATTAACAGCTGCAGTGCGATGGGGTGTGGCGTTATCATCCATAAACACGAACTCGGGGCAATGGCACCACTGAACAGAGATGCACATGGGGAAGGATTACCTCAGTACAGTAGCGTGCACCCGTTACAGTACCGCCTTCCTGTATTTGGAGTTGTGTACGTCCACCCAGACGAGAACACCTCGACCGCCATATCGATCCCTTTCAGTCATGTTTGCGGAGTGATACTGTGCGCCAACCCCTTGCCAGATTAGCTGACATCCAGAATCGCTGCTGAGACTGAATCTACTCTCATCAGTAAAGAGTACCTTAAGTAAAGATTGGTTGTAACCTTTAGAAATAGTGATGGTCATTAAGTTTTGCACACCACTATATCTCATTTATTTTGGATACTTTTCGTCACTGGAATGCTAATATTTTGACCTAGACTACCCGCTCGCCAATGAGACTCCATCTAAAACATTGTCGAAACTCAAGTCTGAGCAGTGGCTACACTAAATAAAATGCCATTATACTTCTCCACTGGAACAGTGCGTTTTATTTAGAGTAGTGCAATACAAAAACATCTTGTGGTGAGGGTGCTTCCGTAAAATGAGATCAGTGCACTTTGTAGTACACTGATCTCATTTTCTCATTTGATTTATAATTTGCTCATTGCTACATAAGAAACACGGCTTCTCCCCAGCTCCCCTCCGCTTACAATAATGTTTTTAGTATTCGCAGCACCGGAATTTGTAAATCGCTTCCAGAAAGGAGTCAGGACCGAGAATTTATTGCATTTAAAATTCCGCTCAGGGGATTCGACTTTCCATGTTCTGTTTTTATGAAGAAATAGATATTCATTTACAGTTTTTTTTTTTCTTCCGAGGGACATACGTAAAACAAAGGATTAAATTAATTCTGGGCTCACAACCTAATTTTGTAACAGTTTAAGGCTACTCAGCTTTGTTTAGTTTTAAATCCAGAGCACAGTGAATGTGCTCGATAAAAAATGTTTCAATGTTTAAAATTTAATATTTCCATTGTCTGCAGTGTTAATTAGTTACGCAAAAAAAAATCTACTTATTAATACTGAAAATATTTGATTAATCACTTATACAAAATATAATTTTTGATTAAAAAAAATCGCTATAACCAGAAATCAACCTGGAAAATAAAAAGCTAAGAAAGGCAAATCTTGTTCTCACCTGCTTGATATTCAATTGAATCTCAGAGAAAGGTATGCGATATCCCAACAATACTGTTGCAGTCACAAGCGACACAGTGGCCATATGTTTATTAGGTGGAGGATCCGATTCCCAGTTAGGGTTCCACGTATGTTTAAGGAAATCAAATACCTTGGATTCTTGAGTCTTTTTCAAGTCGTTACCTGCCACCACTGCAGCTGTGTGGATCTGATTTAGGTGGGCTACATCGGCGCCATTTTCCGGAATTTCCTAATTTGGGAAGAAAAATCAAACAGTAGTGTTGTATTGGGTTGGTAGAATTGAAGAAAAATTCACCTTAACTCAGAAAAATACTTCATAGTCGTAGAATAAAGTAGAATAATTAAAATGTGAAACTGAAACCGCCTATGGAATTATTCATCATGACAGCATGATGAATAATTCCACTTGCCCTTACCCACGTGGGTGGCACAGTTGGTAGAATCGCCATCCTCCCCACACCGGGCGTAAAAGACCTGAGTCTCGTCGATGACAAAAGGAATATTTATGGACCGCTTTCACACTGTGGCTGAGTTAGTCGGTCTCAGGCGAGGGTGGTATGGTTTTTTTCTCGAGGAAATTCGGGTTTTTCGTTCAGCAAACAGACCCCAGACCACAGCAATTTACAGATAATATACACGGAGCAATATGGTCTTAGTAGCTGATGCTCCTAAAATCCAACTCTTACTAATTCCATTTAATGCATAAAAGGCAGAATTAATAATAGTGTTTTCTTAATACGCACAATATACAATTTAATACGTATAAAATATAAGATGGTGTCTCATATCTTTCTGAGAAACATATTAAAGATATATAAAATAAGATATATTATATATAAAATGTAAGAGTGTACGCTTACATTCTATCATTCAAAAAGTCGTTCGACTATCAGATGAGTCAATGTGACTTTTTCGATTGTTTCTAAACTTCGAAGCGTTGTTAGATGTCGACAGCGCTCGTGATTTTCGAGATCCTCAAGGTCGTCCTGAAATATTGCAAATCTATGAAAACTCGCGTGCGAGTTAGAGCATCATAACAATAGACTTATTTTACCAATTTCTCGGTTTCAATCGCACTTTTCTCCAATTTGAAACAATTTCATTTTAGATCTTTGATCAATAACCTAACACAATGACAATGTCTTTACGCAACAGCTCCCACACTATTGCGTGCGACTACATTATATGTTAACGTGCTTGTACAGAGATGCAATCAGCCTCCTGGCACTTTAGTCGTCCCGGGGTAGTTCCTTTTGCGATATAAGCAGATAATAATAATAATAATAATAACTCAATTACCTTAGCGTATTGCATATGGTTCTACGTGATTTGACATAAGTGCATTGTGCACAATTCTGGAAATTAACTATACTTCAAGGCCTTGCATGTTAACCTGTATATTGCCTGGCGTCTTCCTTGGCACGATAGATCGCTGCGTGACCATTTTGGGAGGCCGGTTCGATTCAAATCAACGACTGGATAAATTTCTAAATCCCTCTTCAAAAGACTATGCTGTAATAGCCGATCTCAGGTGGAGAAGTAGGATTTATCCCTTTTGAGTTATTGCGAGTTTTTCAGTCCGCACAAAATGCAAATTGGCCTGTGGACACATATACACTTTTAGGCAGAATACACATATACGAATATAAGCAATAAGCTCCTGTACCGTTAAAATAATAATTGGTATATTTAGTGTTATTTATCTTAGAATTAAAATCAATCTCTATTTCGCATCAAACAGGTAAGGTGAATACTAAACGGTAGTGGTATAATAGTCCTTTGATATACACCTGCGTATACTAAAATTGCGGAACCCTGAATTCCAAACTTGTGGTATTCTGCAATCCTTTGTGAGAGTCAAGTGTTCACATTTTGTAGTTTTCCGCCGATGTAGCCGTGTGGTCAAGCGAAAGAGTGCATAAGTACACGTTCCTTGAGTGACCGGAGTTCAAGTCTATGACTGCTAAATACGATACTGTTTCTTGTATTTTCTCTACGTTGTGAACTCCTCTGATCATGTTGTCATCCCGGACGATGAACAGAAAATTTATTTTATTTACATGCCTCACATTTTATCTGACTTCCAGATATTTTCGGTTCCTATTTCGCTTCTCAAAATTTAGGACAAAATCATAATCTTAAGGGATTTCCTATTTTATTTGCTCTTCTAATTCGAAATCTCAGAATGGTAAATTTGACTTTTGCATCTGTATAATATCGGGTATTAAGCTGATAACTTAAAAATATAATTTCTGTTTCACAGGTGTGTTTATATTTTTTGGTACTGTAGTTGCATTATTCTCAAATGCAAAGATGTTTTAACTGTTCAGCTAATTTGCCCTCATGAATAACAGTGTCTATAATCTCCATTTTGCCACATAGTATAGAAAAATGCCAGGTACCCATTACGACAGGAAGGAGGAACTTTTATTGGCTTTTGCCATAACGTGGCCGGATTAGTCGATCTCAAGATTTTTCACTACTTTCTCTCCCGATAAATTTGATTTTTTTATTCAATGTAACAAAAAAATCTATAATAGATTACACACAATTTTATTCTTCTTCAATTGAATGTATTTACTAATCGAGTGGTTTCCACCAAAATAATTATTTTTTTGTCGATGTCTGATGAATTCCCAGTAAATTCTACTCGCACTTGTTCACCTATCATTAAGGTTGCATAAGCTTGGTTTAGATATAGCGTTTAAAACAGTAATTGCCTGTTAATTTAAAACAAATAGTTTAAAACCAGAACCGGCGTATTTATAAAATAATTTCAACGTTAGGCAGCTGTCGGCTTATTCCATTTATAATATTTCATAAGTTATTTTTAGATTACTTTATAAATTTCCTATTATTTAATTTTTGTCACTACGATTAGCAATTTGATAGCAGCGCCACCGTTAGATAAATTTTATGGAGTTGCGAGTGCGGCGATTTACTGCTAGTGTTAGTAAAGAAATTAGTTTACAATTACGTGCTAGTTATTCTGTGTTTTGTTATATAAAGTGAAATGTGGACTATTATTACTATAATAATATTACATATAAAGCTAACAGTTCGTAAATTAGTGTAAAAACAAAACGTGTGTCCTCAGAAAATCTAACGAATCTTTTGAGTGTCGTTACAACTGAAGTCGCTTGCATAAGTTGCAGACGAAGTCAGGTAAGTTTTCTTTACTAACATACAGAATATTTTGTCTTCTCTTGCTGAATTATGTGTTTTTGTAACTTGAATTTACAGGGCAGTCCAAAGTTCCAGTTGGTGTTGATGATAAAGACGTCAGTCAATTTATTAAGTTTCAAAAATACTGAGATATTTTAAATTTCATAAAGTTTTGTAACAGGTTTTATAATTACAGTACTAACTATACGATCACCTTTAGTTAACAAACGTAATTAAAACCGATTTGCACTTGGTAAACACTGAGAATGAAATATTGCTAGATCACATTGAGTTAGTTATAAACTTAGTGTAGTGGCATTTGAGAAATGATTAGTGATTATTTATTTGCAGACAAAAAAAAAAAAAATGCATCAGAAAAGTGTAGTATGTAATTTTGGTGGGGGGGGGGGAAGGATACAGCTCTGCGAACAAACATCGCGGTTAGCTGGTTTTGTACATGAAGTTTTGATATTTATGTAGGAAAGATAACATAAATAACTATTTATAACATAACATAACTATTTAGGATAGATAACATTTAGGAAATTGGCGAAGCGGTATAAGATGAGGAGCTCATTTTATAGTAATACGCATTTTATTTACTTAGAGCTGCTATAAATAATATATGGATTATTTTAACGCACGCTTATAAATGCACTGCTGCTTTTATAAACGTGCTTAATCTAATATTAAAAACATCGGGATCATACTTTTAGGAAGCCTTAAACACCTGAAAGAAATTCGCTATACAGTACTATACTTCAAGGCGCCTCCGTAGCCAGGTGGGAAGGAGCAGCAGTGCGTAGCACACGCTTCTTGATTAGACCGGGGTTCGAGCCCGTCACCACCAAATACGGAGGATGCGGAAAGGTCAGGGAATGATCACCGCATATCCGGGAGCAATATGGCCTTAGTTGCTAATGCTCCTAAAAACCAAATAACATACAAACAACTGTACTCCAATATACTGTGCACCTTTGTAATTGGCTGTCAGAACGGGGGAAAGAAGTGATTGACAGGGTGACTCCGCCCGCTGATGCATCCCCCTCGTCGTTTCAGGCGGACGTCGCGTGACACGACGTCACTGGAGCGCTGAATGCGAAATTCGTTGCGTATACTGTTCTTTCATTTGAATGATGGTTTATGTTCTGTTCTGTGCTGGTGTTAATGTTACTTGCCACGTGGTCCTGAGTTCCTCTGTTGTTGAGACATAGTCGATCGTAAATAATTTGATTAATTTAATTTTGAAAAACTCCATTCACTTGAGGCAACTGAACTTGATAAAGTTAGAAAAATTCTTTCTTAAAGAAACTGCTACATTTGGGAAAGTATCTGTAAAATCGTTTTTAAAAATATGTTGTAAAACTTCAAATGGAGTAATATTGGCGAATGTGTTCTGCCATTAACTGAATCAAATTTAGCAATTGTTTCAGGAAAAACAAAAAATGTTACATTGTCATTTTCATATAAATATTTTGAAGATCCCCTGAACGCTATACATTGCCTTGCTAAAAATAGAATCATATATACCAGGAGTGGCCTACTTAATTTGTGATGTGATCTACTTTTTTCCTTCAAAATGTGCCGCGATCCACCATCTCAAAAATTACATTGCACAAGGTGCGCAAATCGAGGGGATGACTGTATATTTAAAATTTATGGTGTTCGACCGAAATTAAATCCGCGATCGACTCGTTGACCACCCCTGATATATATTATTCTGGTTGACCTCCAGGACATGGGTATCTCCGTTGCTGGTGTGGCTGAAGAACGGAGTGATTGTCCGGTCGAGTTCTGCGATTGGCTCATTATTGGGAATGCGTAATTCACCTCATTTTGGTTTCTGATTTTGGGAAATGCGAATTATCGTGCTGTGCTGTGCCGTTGTTTCGTTTGCTTGTTAGTTAATGTTGTTTGTTATTTGGTTTTTAGGAGCATTAGCAACTAAGGCCATATTTCTCCGGGAATATGCGGTGGTCATTCCCTGACCTTTCCGCATCCTCCGTATTTGGTGGTGACGGCCTCGAACCCCGGTCTAATCTAGAAACGTGTGCCACGCATTGCTGTCCCTTCCCACCTGGCTACGGAGGCACCATTCCGTTTGCAAAAGGATGGATTTAAAACTGTAATTGAATGGCGTATGAGTGTGAATTTTATAGCTTCGGAACACAAGTGTTTTCAATGTGGATGTTTGATTAAATGTACCAGCGGGCATGCGAGGACTGATGAGGCGATTTTTTTTTTTTTTCCCTTCAAGTTGTTTCTTGACGGATTTGGTGTTTTTCGCAGTAATTGTATGAGTTGTTAGTATCAGATTCTCTTTATACTAGCGGGGGTGGGGGGGGGGGGCAGCTGGGTCCAGACAAAATCCCCATAGGACAAAACCAACTTGGACGAAATCCCCTCAATTAAAGTGCCAAGTAGGATAAAACCCCCTCAGACAAATAATAACACGAAATGTTTTCATAGAAGTGTTCTTTAAGTGTTCATTCTTAAAGAATTACAAATACATTATACTGTAATAAGAATAAAAATTATGGTTTAAACATTTCGTATTATTATTTGTCCAAGGGGTTTTGTCCTAGGGGAATTTTCCTGCACACGTGGGCAACAGCCCACAGAACAACAACAAAAAAAAAAAAGAAAAGAAAGAAAAAAAGCATTTCTGTTGACGTACATGAGCAATTCTCATTGTTAACGCACGTGGAATCGCCTAGTAATGTACGGCGGGGGATGAATCAGTGGTTGTATGTGGTGTCAATTTTTGTTAGCTGTTTAAAAAAAATGTCGTTTTGTCGTTTCTTTTTCGTCATTTCAGTTCCGACATATTGTGATGTCACGTGCCATTCCCCGGTATCATGCAGGAGAGGGGGCGGGGCAAAGCGGTGAATGAAAGGTGCCTTCACGGCCTGTCACTGCCTTCTTCCTCTCTCGCCAAAGTACGGGGTTATACCTGTGTGCTGGATATAACCCTGCGAAATATAAATATGAAACACTGATTCAGATAATAAGCAAATTAACATGTCTGCAATTTGATGTACTGTATTTATTTCAAATGAATTATTTGTCTGTCGCATCCGTTGTTGTGGAAGCCTAAATAAATTTAAGGCTCAGTTGGACAGGTATTTCGAACGAACGGAGGGGTGAAATGTGAGTTTTTTTTTTTTTTTTGTCTGATGCTGCATAAAATTGCTTTCTTCCATCATATGCCTCTACTAATGCTAATACTCACATGCGGTGGCCCTGGCTGCACTCTCTCTCCTAACCACTCGGATACGGGGCCTTCTTCGGAGGCCAGTTTCAATGACATCGCTGCAACTTCTCACACAAGCTTCAGCCATATATAAATTACGAGACCAAACCGCATACGTTACGGTTTTGTTAGAAAGTAGTTAATTTTATTCACCGTCGTAGGAAGTGCAGTTGAAAGAAAAATAGCCATTTAAGTTTTATTTGAATTTTGAATGTACTAGTAGATTTGTTTAACCAAATCTATGCTATGAACAAAGCCTGCTTTGTTCCAATTTTATTTAAGATTTTAAATATATTATAAAGCTTGGCCCACGAAATATAAAATATAAATTGTACTAAAGAATATGACAAAAATATGCTTTTATTGTGGAAATGTTTATAAAATTTATTCTGTTTTAGGAGAATAAAAAAATAATACTCAAGAACTTTCCATGAAACTTATGTAATTCACAGTACTAGTTATACCCTGGAATATGATGCGCATTTAGTGCCATTACTAAAAATTAATTCCCCCGAGGTGGGCCCTTGGTGGTGTGTATTGCATACCTGCCGATCTCTACAACGTCCGGGAAGCTTATTTCTTTACAAAAAAAAAAAAAGAAAAGCTGCTTTTGGACCTTCGTACCAAATATGCCAAGTTAATCTGTTGACATAATATTTGGGACAAAGATCCATATGCAGAACCTTTTTTTTTTTAGAGGGATAGGCTTCTGCACAGATCTCACCTCACAGCTACTTGTAACAAACATCACGCTTCCTGAGTAGAATATAGAAGTTTTAAAAGCATTGAGTTATGATGTTTTTGACAATCGAACTGTAACGCAGTGGTATTTTACCTAACTCATTTTTTGGACGTGTTCGTATATGCATAAATCATTTGTCGTCATTATGTCCTCCCGCATTTACCAGCTTGGCTTCAGAATTATCAGATTTTGATACTTTTATATTTGGGCCTTTTAGAAAGATTTGCTGAGGTGTCTGAATTTATATTAAAATCAGACCAATAGAAGCTGGCCGGGTGGGTAAAGTGCCTGCCTGATAACCCCAAAGGTCGCGGGTTCGAATCCCGCCTCCGGCTTGGATCAGAGTAGAAAATGTAAAAACCATTGGTAGGTGCAGTATGGCCACAGAAGCCGATGCGCCAACAACTAACAAAAAATTTAAAAAAATATATATATATATAGAAATTGGGAAATTTTATTTTCATAAATTTTCGACTTACCTTTGTACGTGTGTAAATCTGAATCGAATTTTGATTCAGCTATTCTGGCGCTGCTCTACAAAGAAAAGTCAGATCAACACCAAGTTTTCAGAATAAGTTCTTTTATTACTTGCGAAGGTTTATGGGATTAATATCTCCCGTTAGCTACCTACTTCTATAGAAAACTGTGTTAGTTTCGGATGTGGCCATTATTCGAGAGATTCCGATTCAATATCTCCCATCAGCCCCAGTACTATAGAAATCGGGGTTAATTTTAAATGTGGATCATTACTCGAGAGAGAAAAACTGGGTCATCACCAGACTTTGAATTCTCCATAATAGTGTAGTGATTGCACGACTTATCTCACTCATTTTCACAGACCTGGGTTCGAGACCCGCTGTCGAATGGAAGAATTTCTAAAGGCTTCTTCAATCGGGGCTCTACTTACCCGACCTAAGGGGAGGATGTAGGATTTTCTCCGCGAGTTATTCCGGGTTTTTCAGCAGCACAACGTGCAGTACGAACCATGAATATACATTGTATCACACACTTGTACAAACATAATACACAATTGTGCAATATGGTGTAAGGCGCTGATATGCCTACAGCAACACCATTTCTGTAAACTATCAAAGTGTGGGCATCACGGAATTTTATTTATTCACGAATTTTGTACAAATATGTTTGTTTGTTACTTCTTATTACATTTTCTTTAAACTTGAATGAGATGGGTCATCGGGAAATAAAACCGAAATTAATCCATGTGTTATTAGAGTTGGTTGGCAACCTAATTCTTGCAGTTTCGTGAGGATTAGTTATACAGATATTTCGTCCCTATCAGATATTATTACGCTTATGCCCGTCAGGTTAATTCAACTTCAGTTGTAACAGTTTTCAGAAGTTTCTGGCTTTCAGCATAAAATAAACTACAAATAATATCAAATCATTTAAATATAAAAATGTATGACTTTTTTTTTTTTCTCACGTGAAAAAGTTCAGTTTATTTGTGTACAATTGTCAAGGATACCCCACATCCAGTATAATAACTTCTAAACAAATTTACAGGCTTGCTGAATGTTTTTATGCATTTGAAATTTTGCTTTATGAAAACTCCAAACACAACGTGTATTAGAACCTAACCTATAGTAATTTGTACTGTGCGTGGATTGAAGTTGACATTAGACTTGAAATTCTGTAGTTTGTAATTTTCAGGAAATACGTAACGAAGGTTGTTCCAGAAAACGGAAGTTAATAATAAATGAGGAAGAAGAAAGGTTGGGTCTGTGAATTTGAAGTAGAACAGTAAAAGGCTGTTGACTGGTTATGGAACTTGTTCGAACTGCTTTGAAAGAGAGAGCGGGAATTATAGAAGCCAATTCAGAAGAACAGTGCCCTGCCCAGTGAAGTATCTATAGAAAAAGCATGCCGCAGGAATAGAGTGGAGAGACACTGTTAGAGATGAGTCATTAATTAACCTAACTGCCCTCTTTTGAATGGGATCTAGAAGCCTGAGTGAGGTTTTGGGGTCACCACCCCATATGTGGGAACAATATTCCATGGCAGGCGGGGATTTGGTACAAAGAGATTTATGATCTTGCGTAGAAATCGGGGTATCATTGAAGATAACCTTAGGAGCCGAAGAATCATTTTTGTGTGATATACTGCAGGTCTGAGTTTTAGGATTGAAATCAACTAAGTTATCTTTTTCTCCACTGGATAATTAACTGGAGATCAGCCTTTAAGGAATTTGTAGTTCATGTTTGAGAAGTTGAAGCTGTTTGTGTAGGGCAAGGTTTCTCAAACTGGAAGGTGGAATGCAATGTACTATCATTTTTTTTTTTTATGGATAGGATTTACGGTCAATAGAAGGTCAGTAATATACAAGGGAAAAAGAGTGGGCGAAACAACTGAACCTTGGGAAACACCAGCATTGGTGGAGAAGTTAGAAGACAGAGAGCTATCTACCATCACCTACAGTGAGTGGTTAGAGAGAAAACTGGATATTCAATTACAAAAAACAGTAGGCAAACCATAAGATGGAAGCTTATTTGGACCTTTATGCCAAACACGATCAAAAGCCTTTGAAATACAAGGCGAAACTGCTTAAGTTTCACCAAACCTTTCCATGGAATCTGTGATAATGTGATATTCTGACTTATGTTACCCATCTATGGGTGGGTAACATAAAGTCAGAATATCACAATTACATCGACACTGACGGAATTCTTTTTGGCGATCGTTGATCAGATGGAAGATTTCTAGATAGTTTAAGAGTTGGTGGTTAATTGATTTCTCCATTACTTTAGAAAGAGTAGAAGTAAGTTCAATGGGACGATAATTGGATGGGAAGTATTGTCACCCTGTTTAGGAACTGGCTGGATATGAGCAAATTGCCAAGTAGAAGGAAAAACACCTTTGGAATAAGAAAGTGAAAAAAGGCGATACAGAATAGGAGTGAGTTCAGGAGTATAGGTTTTAAGAACTAGTTGAGAAATACCATCAGGACTTGGAGCTTTCTTAGCATCAAATTGATCAAAAAAATTCAGACATCCTTCTGACTGAAGACCACAGGAAGCATGGAATGGAGTGTACTGGGAATGGTTGGAGGTAGTTTACAAAGATTAGTTTACCTCCAATACACAAGTTCGAAGAAAAATAGGATGCTAGCAGATCAACTTTATCTTTGGCTGAAGTGCCATCTGGTTTAGGCAGATTTGGGAACAGAGATGGGCAAAGTTGCGGCCAATAGCTTTGGCAAGAGACCAGAATGCTCGGCTACCATTTGGAAAAGAAACAAGTTTCGATTCTTAGCCTGTTCAAAATCTAGTTTGGACTGATTAATAACTGCTTTACAGTTGTTGCGAGCTTTGGTGTAGGCAGAAAATGAACCTGAAGATTTGGAAACAAGCCAATTATGACATGCAACATTCTTCTCTTGGACAACCTTGGCATGTTTGTTGAAAAACCAAGGTGTAGATAAAAGACGAGATTTTAAGGTGGAGTGTGGAATAAAGGATTCTATCCCGTACAAAAATAATTTCACTGACATGATCTGAGCATACGTTTATGTTGCTGTTATTGGGTTTTAGGAGCATCAGCAACTAAGGCCATGTTACTCCATGTATATTATCTGTAAATTTCGTGCGTTCTGATGTCGATTTTCTATTTTTGCTGGACGAAAAACCCGAGTTTCCGGGAGGAAAAACCATGTTACCGTCGCCTGAGACCGAGTAACTCAGCCACATTGTGAAAAAAAAAAAAAAAATTCCTCCCGTCATCGACAGTATTTGAACTGAGGTCTTTTCCACCTAGTGTGGGGAGGACGGTGATCCTACCAACCCATGTGGGCACAAACGTTGATATCAAAAGATTTTGAAACAGTAGTCCAAGCAAAGATGAAACAAAAATAAAATGAATGTTCCCAGCAACTTTATCTTCTAATTAAGAGCTATTTTTCTAACAGATTTATCATCGCCAGATCTAAGTACAGACAAATTTTGCGTCAGGTCTTTCGAGGGTGTCCTCAAAGCTCCATTTCGGGACCACTTTTCTGGAACTTTGTTTTGCAAGGTTGGATTACCCGAACCTTTGACAACGTGAAGATCATGGCATATGCGGATGATTTGACAGTCTTTTTAGTGGCAATTCAAGATCTTCAATTGAAATATCCGCTGAGAAAGTTTTATCTGATCTTCAACAATGGAAAGTTGAAAATAAGTTAAAAATTAGTTCTACCAAGGCAAAAATTATGATCTTTGGCTCTAAATTGGACGCGTTCGTCGACCACCAAGAGTTAAAATAAACAATACACAAATACCTCTAGTAACGGAAATTAAACTTTTGGTAATTGTTGACAGCAAGTTAAATTTTCTCCCTCATTTATTTATGCAATCTGCGAATTAAGATCAGAAATTTCACCGGCGCTCTTGTCAGAGTTTCTAGAACTGAGTGGGGTCTTTCTAGAAGATCTTAAGAATCTACTATAACACTGTTTCTCCCTGTGGTAGCCTATGCAGGAACAGGACCAGGGTATGTCTGCCAGGGGCAAAGGTTGATGACGTTGTAGAGCGGATATCATCTTTCAAGGGCACAAAAGGTGATATAGTTGTACACGTTGGCACTAATGATATTAAGAGTAGGAGACCGGCAGAATTACTCAACAAGTACAGGTCACTGTTGAAAAAAAGCCGAGAATTAGGGTTGAATTTAAAAGTGTCTGCAATTCTGCCCAGACACGATAGGAGGGAGTGTATGATGAGAGCCTTGTCGATCAATTCGGCCCTGGAAAGATTGTGCAAGGCTCAAGGGGTAGAATTTTTTTCAGCCTGGACTGTACTTGTTAACAGGAGAGATTGCTTCTACAGGGATGGGATACACTTAAATAGAAAGGGTGCAAGAATATTTGCTGATGCTATCGAGGCAGTGTTAGGTGGGTCGGAAAACTGCTAGCTTGGGGGGATACAAAGACTAATAGTTTAACAGTAACCGCAGGCAGAGGTGAAGGTGATTCTTGCACAACTTCTATTAGAATAAGAAGCGACCTGGAGCGAGGGGTGTTGGGGGTTTCAGGGACGGATGGCAGTCATCCTGGAATAGTTGGGTATATGGGATGTGTTAGGGTAATAAGGAATAGGCATAGGAGCATGTATGCTTGCATGTATACCAATGCTAGAAGTATAGTAAATAAATTTGATGAATTTGAAGTGTTGGTCAAGACATCAAAGGCGGATATTGTTGGGATAGCAGAGACGTGGTGTCACAAAGATATAAGGAATGCAGAACTGGAATTTGGGGAGTACAATGTGTACAGAAAGGATAGACAGGACAGAAAGGGAGGAGGTGTTATGCTGTTAATTAAGAAAAACATAAAATCAAAAGAAGTGCATCCAGTTGATATAGATGGACAGTGCACTGTTGAGTCAGTTTGGTGTGACATAAGCACTGCAAAAGCAAAAATAAGAGTAGGAGTGTGTTATAGGCCTAATGACTCGAATGAGTACAATGAACAATTGTACAGAGAAATAGAGTGGGCCAGTAAATCAGAATGTCTTATAATGGGGGATTTTAACTTCCCAGATATTGACTGGAACTTGTGGGTTGGTCACTCACACACTAGTCAGACTTTTGTGGATTTATTGGATGATTGTTTTCTGCAGCAGCATGTTCGAGAGGCAACCAGAGAAAGTAATACTCTTGATCTGGTTATCAGCAGTGATCATTCGTGTATTAAGAATTTGCAGATAAAGGAACCACTAGGTGGCAGTGATCACAGTGTGCTGAAGTGGGATTTACTCAAAGAGGTAACTACCGTCAGGGGTAAAGGAAAGGGTTTTTGCTTCCGTAAAGGGGAGTACAGTGGTCTCAGACAGTTTTTAAATTCTGTACAGTGGGATCGACTGACGATGTTACAAACAGTAAATTCTAAGTGGGAAGCATTCAAGGAATTAATCGTGGAAGCTACTAGACTTTTCATACCGATGAAGAAATATTGTTCAAGGTTTAGGCCTAAATGGTTATCAAATGAACTAATGAGACTCGTGACAGAGAAGAAAAATGCATGGGATGCATATAAATTATCAGGCGACGCAGAAACCTGTAGCAGATATAAGCTAGTCTGTAATCAGGTCACAAAGGAGGTTCGGCAGGCAAAGGCGGATTACGAGAAATCTTTGGCAAAAGATGCTAAGAAAAACAGCAAAGATTTCTTTACTTATATAAACTCTAAAAGGAAGGGGCTGAATATGATTTGTCCACTTGACATCGATGGTTCGACTGTTGATGATCCTGCTCAGATAGCAAACAAACTGAATGAGTATTTTGCATCTACATTCACACGTGAGGAATCATTACAGTTTGAAAATGGAAGAAGGTTATCAAATTGTAGCAGTGTGCTTAATGATTTTGTAATAACTGAGAGCAAAGTGGAGGAGAAATTGTTGAAGTTAAACATAAGAAAGGCACCTGGGGCGGATGGGATCTATCCAGTTATATTAAAGGAGGCGGCAAAGCAACTAAGCAAACCCTTAGCCATAATTATGAGAGCATCCTTGGATTCAGGGGAGGTTCCCACGGACTGGAGATGTGCAAATGTATCCCCAATTCACAAAGGAGGTTCGAAGGGTGACACGAATAATTACAGACCAGTTAGTTTAACTTCTGTTCCGGGTAAAATAATGGAGTCACTGGTTAAAGATGCATTGCAGGATCATCTAGACAAGACTGCAGCAATAATTCAGACACAGCATGGGTTTGTTAAGGGAAAGTCTTGTCTGACAAATTTGATTGGTTATTATGATGTGGTCACAAAGGAACTGGATGCAAAAAATAATTTTGATATCATATACTTGGATTTCAGGAAAGCTTTTGACACTGTTGCGCATGGAAGACTACTGTACAAATTGGAGCAGAATGGTATTAAGGGTAAGTTGCTACAATGGATAAAAGGATGGTTAAGTGGGAGAAGACAGAGGGTGGTAATCAATGGGTGCTGCTCTTCGTGGACTAATGTTATTAGTGGAGTCCCACAGGGTTCGGTGTTGGGGCCACTGTTGTTTTGTATATTTATCAATGATATTGATGAAGGTATATCAGGCTTAATGTCGAAGTTTGCAGATGACACGAAGGTTGGCAGGGTTGTTAATGACAGTAATGGCAGTGTGCTACTGCAACAGGATCTAGATAATTTGGGCAGATGGGCTAAGAAGTGGCAACTGAAGTTTAACCTTGACAAATGCAAAGTACTGCATATGGGTAGAAGTAACCCCAGAGAAACGTACCAACTGTGTGGTACTACACTTAAGGTGGTAGAAAATGAAAAAGACCTGGGAGTAATTGTGCAGTCAGATATGAAGTTTTCTGAGCAATGTAGACAGGCTGCTAGGGCAGGTCATGGGGTTTTGTCAATGATATATAGGAATTTTGCTAGCAGGGAAAAGGAGGTGATTGTCCCTCTGTATAAGGCAATGGTCAGGCCACGCCTTGAGTACTGCGTACAGGTCTGGAGGCCTCATTTTAGGAAGGATGTAGATTTGCTTGAGCGTGTACAGAGAAGAGCAACACGATTGGTGAGGGGAATGAAGGGATCCTCTTACCAAGAGAGGCTTAAGTTCTGCAAATTGCAGTGGCTGGAGACTAGGCACCTGCGTGGTGATCTGATTGAGGTCTATAAGGCCTTGAATGGGTTGAGCACGCTGAATTCTGATGGGATCCTCCCACTTGTTCAGAATACGAACCTACGGGGACATAAGTTCAAATTAAGAAAGGATAGATGTAGAATAGATGTGCGGAAATTTGCCTTTAGCCAGCGGGTGGTTAATTGCTGGAACAAACTTCCATCTGTCATTGTGGAAGTTGATAGGTTTAATAAATTTAAGGAGGAACTGGACAGGCAATTGGAGGGTATGGTGTGATATTTTTTTTTTTTTTTTTTTTTTTTTTGGCTGATGCTGCATAAGCTCCTACACTGCTTTCTTGCATCAAGTGCCACTACTACTACTACTACTACTACTACTACTACTATGCTGCTGGCGCTTGGTTCCATAGGGTGCGGACTGTACAATTTCAATCAAAATTGATGTCAATTCAGCGTACAATATTATTTGTATTTTGAAGATTTGTCGAACAGTTTCAACACCTGCTTTGCAGGTTTTGGCTGGGACGTTACCACTTGATCTCTACGTAATTTTTAGAGGCTTATGTTATCGCTTGAAACGTCAGATTCTCACTTGGATCCTTGGAATTTCTATTAACACTCAAGTCGACGTTAAAGCTGAACGACGAAGAATTTGGCAAGAGTTGATCAATTTGTGGCAGAGTAGGTGGGATGGCACAACACTGGGCAGTGTAACACTTAAGTTTTTTCCTGAAGTTGACTCTCTTATGGATAAAAAATGTACAGTCTGGTTTAGCCTTGACTTATTTACCTCCTATTTTCTATCAGGACATGGATCATTAAATAAGAAATTGTTTAAATTTCGCTTGTCTCTTACGGAACTCTGTCATTGTGGCGGGGTGGAAGATTGGCAGCACGTTTTGTACTCTTGTCCCTCATAATGAATTTCGAGTAAATCTCCAGAATGCAATCCCCAAGTTTTCATCAGGATTGGAACCTAATTTTGTTTCAAATTCCACCAGTTACCGCGCCCTTCAGGATTTTGCTAAGGCAACCTTCAATAAAAGGCTCGCATTCCGAGTAGCCAAACACCAGTTCATTTCTGCAGAGTCCTGTATTTTAAAATGAGGTGCCGCCCTAGACAAATACATACATATACTTTTAAATCTCTAGCCTTTACAGTGTTCTGTATCAAAAGACGTCTGCGCGGTAGCACAGTGGTATCGTCACCGTCATCCCCACACCGGTTGGAAAAGGCCCGGATTCGAATCCCGTCGATGACGCGAGGAACTTTAATGGACTTTTTTCACTCCGTGGCTGAGTTAGTCGGTTTCGTAGATAGCAAGGTTTTTTCCCCCCAGAAACTGGGGTTTTTCGCCTAGCAAAACAGACAAATTGACCACAGAACACATGCAATTAACAGAGATAAGACACAGCACGGCAGATAAATTTAATTATTCGGGTGGCCTAAATATAATAGTTTGGTTTTTTTTTTTTTTTTTTGTATCAAAAGACAGTATATACCACGCGGGATGGGGATACCTTGGTGCCGTTTGACCCTAAACGCACTTTACTGTAAGTAGAAATGGACATCATTGATATTGGAATTGAAACAAAAGTATATTTGTGAAATGAATGAAGCATGTTTAGGAGATTTAGTTCTTTTCGCAGATAAATTTTGTATTTGTTGCAATTGCGTGACGTGCTTACAGTTTTCACCGTGATTCTCTGTCTGCTCGCAACAATTCTATTCCCAGTAGACGGATTTTCATTTAAATTTTATATTTCGGTCTTAGAAAGATCTTTTGAGCCACTCGATTTTATTAAAATCGAATCAATCATAATTCGGCTTTCTTTTTTTTCTGAAAAATTTCGAGCTCTCTCTCAATGGAATTACGTATGTTTCTGCACTAAATTTTCACCGAGTGTTCTGCCAGCTCTCAGAAGGTTTTTAGGATCAATTCCTATTCTACAGCTTCCTTTTAGAGAAATCTATTAGTTTGTATGTTCGAGCATTACTTGAAGTAAGCATGGAATAGACATCAAATTTTTAGCGCATGTTTCATTGGTTTCTTGGAGGTTTTATGTCCCATTCCGGTTTCATAGCTCTTCCAAGGTCCCTCTTCCTCTATAGAAACATTGCCATAAATTCGAAGCAGCTGTTCTGATCCTTCAGAATTTCACATCTTATTTAGACTATGCTTCTAGGCTGTTATACCAAATATGTCAATAGGGTAATCCATATAACCTATACATCCGTAATCGTGTGCTCCCCACCCCCGAAAAAAACTGCTACACAAATTTCACATCAGTTACCCATCGCGCGCACATTACGTTGTGAAGTTTTGGTAAGCACTTCTTGAGTACGATATGGAAGTTATTTTAACTCCTGAGAAATGTACGTTTGATGATCGAAAGATAACGCGGTGTGTACGTTATCTAACTTGTTGATTCAGTCCACACTAACTCGAACAGTACTCGAGACCAGTAAGCTAAAGGAAAGTATCCACATAGAAGCTAGCAAACCCTGACAATTTGTTTAGCAAGTTATTCTGCTAGATTCAGGTATTGTATGTTTGACAACTCTAAAAATAATTAAAAATAGTATCCTTTCATTTTATGTATTTTAAGTTTTTAATATTCCACTAATGATATTTAGGCCATTGCCTGGCTTTCAATGCAGTAATGCCTATTATTGATAAAATAGAAACAAAAACATAATAGATACGATTAAAAAAAATAAATTTACTAACCTGTATATGGCATCGCACATAGTATTCCGTTCTTCCTTTATACACCCAAGTACTACCACTTATTTCTGGAATCTCTGGTATATCCCAGTAAGGTGGTTCATCTTCAGCATGGTACCAGATAAAAATAAATCCATTTTTCTCCACAGATGTCCAAGTGTTTATCCTGGCCACATCAGGAACTATATATAAAAGTTAAAAGCATTCAAAGAGCTCGTTAAATAAATTAAAATGTTGCATTATCCACTTAAAATCAATTACAGTGTTTCCTTCAATCAAAGAAACACAATCCGGCCTCAAGACTACTTAAGAATGAGGATATTAAAAATAATAATAATAAAAAATAAGTTAAAATCTGAGGCGTTTACTAATTGCGTTAGCGCATATATGCGTAAATTACCTGTTGCCTCACAATGTCCATCATATGTAATAACTCGTTCCCTAGTGGGTGGATTTTAATAGGCCCAAATTTTATATTTCGCTGTTCTAAAAAGATTTGTAGAGAAACTCCAAATTTGTTGTTTATTTATTTATTTATTTATTCAGTTTATTGCAAATTACAATCGCGCCTTGTACGCCGTGCAAGTTGCCCAACTTGCAGGTTGTGACTGCAAAATTGCCTATCGATCTGCATTTGGTGTATTGTGCATTGGCTTACTTCATCCGCGGTGGCATTCCCTGTTCTTTTCTGTATATAGAGGTGGAGCCCAGGAAGGAAAGGGCAAGAATCTTGGATGTTTTGTTAAAAGTCTGGCAAGAGCGTTGGAGTGTTTGTGATAAAGGGCAGATTACACAAACATTTTTCCCAGATTTAAGAAATGCAGCCTCGATAGAATTCAAATGGTTTGCCCCAAACTTACAAGCTATGTTCTTATTGACTGGTTATGGTTCGATTAATGTTAAGTTGCATGATTTTGGAATTACTGAAATATCTAGTTGGCATTGTGGTGAAAGAGAATCGTGGGAACATATTATGTACAACTGTGAGGAGTTGTTGTTGTTATATGGTTTTTAGGAGCATTAGCAACTAAGGCCATATTGCTCCGGAGATATGCGGTGGTCATTCCCTGACCTTTCCGCATCCTCCGTATTTGGTGGTCACGGGCTCGAATCCGGTTTAATCAAGAAGCGTGTGCTACGCACTGCTGCTCCTGCCCACCTGGATACGGAGGCGCCCTGTGAGGAGTACAGCGATCTACGAATTGAATTGGTATCTCGGGTCAGTAATCTCAATCTTATGGCAGAAAGCTGCGAAACAATTCTAGTTGATAAACAGGAGAACTTCTTGGCTTTCCAAGCCTCTGCAACTGCAATATTTCTTAGGCGGAAGACTCTTCTGCATCTGGAACCCTTGGATTTGTGATGCGGTGTAGTGCCGAATTACCTAAAGTTCTGTGAAACCGTGGAGGCTTGAGTCTGTTATATCCACTGCAACTCCAGCTCCTTGTGCTGGCATTTCTATTCTCGGCAGCTCCTGGCGCTGCTGGCTTTCCAACAGACTGTGAACAGATGTAGCACTTTCCAATGAAGATTGGACTTTGTCTGAAATTTAATTATCTGTATATTTATTTTTTATGTAATTTGATTATTTTCAGTTTGTTCATATCAGTATTTTTTGGTCATGGCAGGTTTTTTCCCTCCCTGTACTTGGGCAAAAAAGGAGGGGGAGTATATAAGAGTACTGCTAAATTATGTGTAACTGACAGCGGGGTTGCCATTGGTTGGCTGGGACCGTTTTAACTAATAAATATGTATGCCGTGCAAGCCAGAGGGGTATATTTACAATGCAGAGAATAAATTTACAAAAATATTTACAGTTTAGAAATAAAGGAAATAGATATATTAATATAAAATTTTTGGTCTTCGTTGCTGGGTTTCTTCGTAGAGGATCATTCGTAATACTAAAATTTATTAACTTCGCACACGAACGCCTTGATGACAGTATAACTCAGAGTAACTAAAAGACGATGGGTTCCAGCTAGTAGTGTTGTGACTCAGTTGTTTGTTTGTAGGTAGTCTTTCTGTAGGCCTTATTGGAGCATAGTTTTTCACAGTTAACCTGAAACCGATTTAGGGTTTCTATGGTATTTAGTGGGAACATCCTGTTTAAACTTTTCAGGGAGATTAGATTGGAGAGAAGTGGCCTAATTTGCAGGCTGCATGATAGTCTCTGACCCTTTGGGTGCGAGATGATGCCTGTAAGTACTGGCGCATCATGTCTACCTGTTAACAGCTTGGCCAGGATATGAATATTTTTCCAATTGGAAATAAACAAATAATCCAAGGTGTCCACTCCATATTTGCATACAAAATGTCTCTGGACAGTGAAGGGAAATTGGAAAATCTTGTTTAGCTACCTTAGTATACAATATTCTATGTTTAGGAAGGTTTTAACGTATGTTTCAGGAGCTGAGGACCAGATGACGAAGCGTATAGGGCAACCGAGGCAACACACCTAACAATGTATTCCTTCCCCAGTTGAGTATTATGAACCTCAACCAATTCTTGTCTTGAACGCCAGATGGCGGCTAGTGCTTTCTCCTTGTGGTAGTGAAATCAGAGGAGGATCTCGTGGAGGCGGAGTAGCTATTATACAGTCTAACCATATACTCTGTGAAATTTCATCAAATTTCACAAATATTGAATCACTATACTGCCTTTTTCATCTTGGCAAGTTAAAAGCTTTAATCGTATTGCTTTATTTTCAGCCTCCCTTAACTAATATCGACCTTCAATACTTAGAAAGCTCGCTGGAATCTATCTTCCCACTAATTCAATCTGCCGACATAGCAATGGTTTTGGGTGACTTTAACTGTCAACTGGCCAATTTAGGATCTTCTTCTCCTCCATCACTGCAGACTAGGGCTCTTTTCAATATGCTTCACAGCTATGGTCTTGAACAAATTCGCAATTTTCCAACCAGAGAAAATGCCTACCTTGACTTAATATTCTCCCTTACTCACATAGATGTTCACAATGACAACCCTATATTTCACTCGGATCATTCGCCAATTACTTTTGACATCACTGTGACTTCTCATAACTTCAAATGCAGCTCCCGTTCTCCACGATTCCATTTCAGAATGGTTGACTGGCCTCTGCTCAACCTAGCTCTCAGCAACGTAGACAAGCAGCTCCCTGACGCTACGGATGGCATCGATGTGCTCACCAGCAACCTGATCAACTGTGTCCACTCAGTTATATCTGACATTGTTCCTCAATCCCATCTGACCGCACGCTCTAACTACCCGCACTGGTATAACAGCGAACTAATTCATAAAATTAAATCCAAAGAATTCTATAGAAACAAGTACTGTATAACCAATCAGGTGACAATCAATACTACGAAATATTCAGCCAACTCCACAAAGAAGTGAAAACGCTCATATTAAACTCTTACAATATGTATACAGAGTCAGTTCAGGATAGTCTGCTTACTCACAGAGATATCAAAGCATTCTGGAATTACATGAAGCACAAGATATAACCAGTAGAAAGTTACAACTCCATAACGCAGATGGAATTCTCTTATCGGACGAATTCAATATTGCTCAAGAGTTTGCCAAACATTTTTCCAGAATTCAGACAAATGATACATTGAGACCTGCCTCATTTCCTGACTTCGCACCTGTTAAAGAAGATATCCTCATTAACCTCTTTATCACTGATGAAGATTTAAATTAGGCATTAAAAAGCATGAGAAATGACTATACTAGAGGCCCAGATGACATTCCAGGCTTATTTTGGAAAATGACTGTCACTACCTTAAACCCCTCATACTGCAGATCTTCAACTTGTCTCTCAGGCTGGGGAAGTATCCTAAGCACTTTAAGCAGGTCAATATAGTTCCTATTTTCAAAAAAGGTGATAAAAATGACGTAACTGATTACAGACCTATAACCTTGCAAAACAGCCTTGCTAAACTCTTCGACACAGCAGTACACAAACACCTCTTCGAATTCTTCAGGCCTATCATTGATCAGAATCGACATGGTTTCTGCAGTGGCAAGTCAGTAGTGACAAATTTACTTCCTTTCTGGCAATACACCTCTGAAGCTCTTGATAACCACCTTCAAGTTGATTCAGTCTACACAGACATATCTAAGGCATTTGATAAAGTCCCGCACGAACAACTCCTG
The DNA here is from genome assembly GCF_048544385.1 of Mastigoproctus giganteus. Lineage (NCBI taxonomy): Eukaryota > Metazoa > Arthropoda > Arachnida > Uropygi > Thelyphonidae > Mastigoproctus > Mastigoproctus giganteus. Next base: position 200,951,284 of record NC_143578.1, on the reverse strand, counting down.
GAAAAACTTAAGCTATATGGTATCTGTGACCCTTTGCCCTCATGGCTACGCAGCTATATTACGCATCGTTCCTTGAGGGTTATCATCAATCAAGTGAACTCACTGTTTTATACCACTAAGTGGAATACCACAAGGCTCCCCCCCCTTAGGTCCCCTTCTCTTCATTGTTTTCGTAAATGACTTCCTTCGTTCATCTACACCTCCAATTTCAAGTTGCTCTCTATGCAGATGATCTTAAGATCTACTCAGCAGTGAAGGAGATTACCAATTCTCAACAGCTTCAATGTGGTCTCAATAAATTCTCTCTGTGGCTATCTCTGAATGGCTTGTCTGCTAACCCCTCCAAGTGCAAAGTAATCTCTTTCTCATCCAGCAGATCTCCACAACTAATAAATACGGAGTGCAGTATTAACTCTGTGATCATCGAAAGGTGTGACCAAGTTAACGACTTGGGGATTCTCTTCTCCAGCAGTGCTAAATTCGATGCTCATATCCTTAAAATCGCCAGCAAAGCATTCAAAACTCTGGGATTCATCAAGCGGAACACATACAAGTTCAAAAACTACAGATATGCGGTTATCCTCTATAAAACTATTGTTCTGCCAATCCTTGAATTCAGTTCACCCATCTGGAATCCTCACACAAAGACTTTAAAACAAAATTGAAGCAGTCCAAAAAAATTTTGTCCGTTACCTTACGTACCGCAATCCTCTATTCTATCACTCAGTGTATTATGAATCGCTGTGTGATTACCTTCATCTGAGGCCTCTGTGCACCAGAAGAGTTACTGCTGACATCACCCTTCTAGCCAAAGTAATCACTGGAACTTATGAAGCATCTGATATCCTGAGTAAAATAAACTTTAATGCTCCTTGTAGACAAGTCAGGAATCTTACACCGTTTCGCCTTGACTCTGCCACCACGGACTATATGAAGTTCAGTCCACTGAACATAATAAGCAAATGACTCTCTCATTGACTTCTTTGATAACTCCCAGTCACTGATGAACTCCATTCACAAGTTTGCCTCTTCACTTCAAATGCCAAATGACTAGCTCTCATTTAATTATTGTATTTTATTATTATTATGTGTTTTATTATTTTTCTATTCTCTAACTGATTAATTATTACTTGTTTTACCGGTAACTTAACTTAATGCAATCCTCTTTTGTACATATGATTTTAATGTTTGAATCTATATCAATGTCTATCTTCCTGTTGGATTTCATATTATTGTTATGATCTCAGATACACTGTTAATGGTTACTTGTTGTGTATCTTGTTATTAATAAAATAATATAAAATAAAATAAAATGCTCAGTGAAGCATAACTTGTTGTCCCAGGTAATTCCCAGATCCTTGTGATGATCAACTTTTTGGATGGGTTGGCCATTTAACAGAATGATGTTATGTATTTTATGCTTTCTAGAGAAGGGCAGTTTTAAGAGGGTTAATTTCGAGCAGAGTCGAGGCGCGGAAGTTAGCCAGAAGTTAGGAAACCGTCGACGGTTTCCTAACTTCTGGCTAACTCTCGACGGTTTCCTAACCGCAGAATACCGGATTCTCTAACAGAATTTTGTGGTGAAAGTGCAGTTTCACCATAAAAACCGTAGACAGACACCATATCGGCCTATTCAGCATGTGTGAAGATGTGTGGCATTCTTAACAACACTTCTAACCAAATAGCGTCAGGTTAAACTGCTTCTTTGTCACACCTGATTCAGGGTACTGTGCACGCCAGTTTCAAACTGCTGTATCTCCGTAACCATTGAGTATTAGTATTAGTAATGGCCGCATGGTGCAAGAAAGCCTATGACTTATGCTGCACCAGCCAGAAAAAAAAAAAAAAAAATCCGAACAAAACAATGATAAAAACGAAAAAAAAAAAAGAAAAATAAATAAATAATAATAATTAATAATAATAAAAAAAGGATATTAAATCTATCATCCTATGCGCTTCCCTTACCCGAAAGTAATATCCAGATGACCTTTGAATTTCCCCAAACCAGTCGGCCTCTACCACCCATGAAGGCAACTTATTCCAGTAATTTATAACTCGCTGGCTAAAATAAAACTTCCTGCAGTCCAATCTAAACATTTCCCTACGTAACTTGAATTTATGTCCCTAGTTCTAGCATCATTTATAATCTTGAAAATTTCTTCCTCATTCATTTTACTGATGCCTCTCAGAGCCTTAAACACCTCAATCAAATCTCCTCTAAGGTGTCTAGTTTCCAAACTCTGCAACCCACATATTCGAAGTCTATCTTCATAAGGACGCCCTTTTGCCGATCTCACCAGGAGAGTTACCCGTCTTTGCACCCTATCAAGAAGCTCGATGTCTTTCTTTAGGTGCGGTCTCCATACTTGAACAGAGTATTCCAAGTGTGGTCTAACAAAAGCCTTATATAATGGGATTATCACGTCCCTATCTCTACTTGCAAAAGTTCGATAGATCATCGATAGGACACCATGGGCCTTCCTTGCAACCTGTTTACAATGCTCAGAGAATATCATGTCTGACCGTATCGTAACACCCAAGTCCCTTTCCTCCAGTACTGGGTTTAGTTGAACTCCACCAAGTGAATAAGTTATTTTGAGATTACTGTTTCCCAGGTGTAATACCTTACACTTCGTTGGATTAAAGCATAGCTGCCATTTTTCTGACCATTCCTGAAGTCTATCTAGGTCTCTCTGAAGAAGCTCAGCTTGACAGTGATCATTAACTACTCTACCAATTTTAACATCAACTGCAAATTTAGACATCACGTGTGTGATGTCTAAATCTATCCCTTCATCAATGTCATTTATGAAAATTAAAAACAACAGTGGTCCTAATACTGATCCTTGGGGAACCCCACTTCTTAGATCAACCTAATCTGAGGAATAGCCATTTATCACAACCCTCTGACTCCTGCCCTGAAGCCATCCTTCTATCCATCTAAGGATTTTCCCAGTGATTCCAACCTGTTCCAGCTTATAAAGCAACCGCTCATGTGGGACTGAGTCAAAAGCTTTGCTGAAATCTAAATAAACAATGTCGAAATTATTCCCTATCCAGTTCGTGAGTGACCCATTCGAAATAGCGAACCAGATTTGTTAAACATGATTTTCCGTTTACAAAACCATGCTGAATATCCTTGAGAATTTCAATTCGATCCAAATGATCCTGAATTCCACCCTTGATCATTGCCTCCATGATTTTCCCTACTACTGAAGTCAGACTGACAGGTCATTAATTTTCAACTTCACTTTTAGAGCCACCCTTATGTATGGGAGATACATTTGCACTTTTGCAATCCAAGGGAATCTCCGCAGAGTCTAGTGATGCTCGCATAATTAGCCTCAATTTCAATGCACTCGCTTGCCGCCTCCCTTAAGATTATAGAGTATGTTCCGTCAACTGAAGGAGCCTTACTGGTCTGTAGGCTCGAAAGTTTTTTCATTAAATAATCTTGCGAAATTTCAGTATCATTAAGTACATATTTTTTAACTTCGCTCCCACAATTTCCCATTGCCACAAAAGGCTTTTCATTTGTAAATATCGATGCAAAATAATTGTTGAGTTCATCTGCAACGGCAGCTGTTGTATTTAATACTGTCCCCTTTCCCTTACGTAAAGGTCCAATCTGGTTTGTCCTGCTCTTCTTGGCATTTATATCTGTGAAGAATTCTTTATCCCTCTTCTTTGCTCTGTTTGCTAGTGATTTCTCATAAACTGCCTTTGCCTGTCGAACCTTTTCTGTGGCTCTATTACACATCACCTTGTAGCTGTTATAGGCTTCAGTACGTTTTATTGCTCTGTAACGTTTCCATGCCACCTTTTTCTGCTCAAGTAATGTGGCAACTTCACTATTCATCCAACTTGGAACCCTCCTCTGGAGTATATTTTTAATGGTAAATACGCATTCAAGGCATCTGTGATTAATGTTTTAAAAAGGTACCAGAGTTCAAATGTATTCATTTTCTGCACGATATCTGCCCTGTTAATAGAGGCCATGTAGTACCTTAAGGCATCGTAATTTCCTTTTCTGAAATTAAAACCCATTCCTTTGCCTTTTACTTCCTACCTCTCTCGTCATCATCCACCGTAGAACTCCGTGATCACTTCCTGCTACTGGTTCCTCTACTGTCAGCCCTGTTATGTCATCTGATTCATGTGTGATGATGAGGTCTAGGATGTTCTTTTCTCTAGTACGTTCCCTGACATGTTGATACAAATAACTGTCATCTAGTTGATTTAAAAATTTTGTTCCCCACGTCGAGTTTCCTTCCCATTTACTCCAATCAATTAGAGGCAAATGGAAATCGCCCATAATAAGGCATTGATGCTTACTTGCCCATTCCATTGCATGTAGAGGCTTTTGTCATAATCTTCACAATCACCTGGTCTGTAGATTATTCCTACTCGCATTATACCTTTGTTTCCAACCATCTCACACCATACAGACTCTATACTAGCATGTGAAAGGTCTGAATCCGGGAAAGCTATCGTCGCACTCAGGCTGCTTCTGATAAGAAGCATAACCCCACCACCCCTTCTATCTACCCTATCCTTCCTAAATACATTATACAAGCCGTACGTAAACTCATCGTCCCCAATTTCCGGGTGGGACGTCTCTGTAAGCCCTATTGTTGTCGCGTTAGTTGTTTTAACCAGCAGTTCGAATTCGCTCATTTTATTGACGACACTTCTAACGTTACTGTATAAACAATTAAGATTTACTGTTCTTGTATATTTAACAACCCTAACACAACTCTTGAAGTTTTTTAGGCTCTCTTCCCTGATATTAGCTACCCGCTCACGTGAAACGTTTCTGTCCCCAGAACATCGAGATAATACGTCCAGTTGGGGTAACAGATAAGAATTCTTAAGGTATGTGCAAGAGTTACTTTGACCAATATTATCAGATAAACGCGTGTCAGTATTACCCACATCCCCCCTAACTAGCAGTTTCCCTGAACCTTTAAGGTATCCTCAATAATACTGGCAAAAACGTTTGCACCACCTTTGTTTAAGTGTATCCCGTCTCTACAAAAACAAATTCCTTCTACCTACAAGTGTGGGCCATGCTGATAGAAATTTCCCCCCTAAAGCCTTGCAGATTCCTTCAAGTCTTGAGTTAATCCACAAGGCTCTTAACCCTCCTATGGTGTCTGGGCAGAAATGCAGACACATAGACATTATGGCCTAGCTCGCGACATTTCCTCAGCATGATCCTCTATTTTTCCAACAAATCGTCAGATCGTGTACGTTTAATATCATTAGTCCCCACATGAATAATAATATTTTGTTTACCCCCTTTAAAATCTGACAATCTGTTGGTGACATCATCAATAGTTGCTGCCGGCAGACATACTCTGGTTCTGCTCCACCTATCCTTATTGCAAAAAATATTCCCCGTTTCCCTGACAATGGAGTCTACTAATAAAACAATGTCCTTTTTAACCAGAGTAGTTTGCACTTGGTTTTCTGTTTTGAGGCTCGAATCGGGTGTGCATCACTTGGTAGATTGCTGGAGTTCTGAGTCCCTGACGAGCTCTCAGATGCATTATTTTCGAGGGCAAGCACCCGTTTTTTCAGGGACTCAAATTGTTCCATCAGTGCACCAAACTGTAATTTAAGATCGGTGCACTCCTTACATCGATCACAAAGAAGAGAATCCCCAGGTGAGGTAGGATTAGTCACCAGGTCGACCTTGGAAAACATTCCACAGGTTCCGCAACTGATTAAATCATTACTCACTCGTAAATCGCCATCGGCTGTTTCCTTGTGAGTCACGATAGTCTGTGACGTGTTTAAGGCAGATCTCGTAACTACCATTATAAAATTAAATAAATATCAATGAAAGTTAACTTTAAAAAATTATATCTATAATATTATTAAAATCAAACTGTTACAGGAAAACCTATAACAAAATAATCCAACAATATCTAAATAAATCAAATATTTCAAAGCACTATCCAAAAGTAAACCGCTTAACTGAGGAGCCCTGACTAAGCGCTTCCGCTCACCTCGAATGCCAACACTGAACTGAATTGGACACATGCTCGGGGTTGCAAACCCGTTCTTGTAGTTAGGACCCTGAACGAATGTCTGGGAGTGTGTTTCTCGTATTGAAGGTCAGTCACGTGTGTAAGAATAATAACATGATAAAATAATTAAATATACAAAAAAAATTTGTATACATCATTAATACACTATAATTGGCCAATTGGTGGGTACTAGCGTTCCAAGTTGTAAGACACCACAGAGGCCAAGTGTATTATATATACATTATTTAAAAACCTGGTAGTTAAGGGGTAATGACTTCAATTATAGCTGATTCTATTATCTATATTAATATGGTTGGCAATTAGTTTTCTGTTTGACAATGTTGAGGGCTTTAACGAAGTGGTAACCGAGATATGATGAAAAAAAAAAGGTTATTCATCAGTTTTTTATATAGCATACTGATATCATTGATTGTTATTTCCATATTGCTGCAGATGGTTGCTCTCCTGATGCATTGTGCTAGCATAACATTGGCATGCACATCTTTAGGTATATTTGAATGCTGTTGTGTGTGGTTGACTACTTTAAAATTAAATGCATCACGTTTGTTGAACAGGTTGGTGGTTGCTTTGCTGTTTTTTATAGTAATATCGAGGTCCAGAAAATTGACTGTAGTATCACTGTTGTTTGTTTTTTCTACTTTGAGCTCATTGAGATATACGTAAGTGTCCATATTCCATGATGAAGTTTGGGCAGTTAATTACTATGAGGTCATCCATATACCTATAAATGTTAACTTCCAATATAGATATAGGTTTGCTATTATGCATGAAGCATTACTTTCCATAGGTGTTCCGTTAATTTGTTAATGTACAGTTTTGCCATAATATACAAAGTTATTAGAGATATATTGGTTCACTAAGTTGTTCCAGTAGGTGGTATCGGTATCGCACATTATATTCTATCTATATTTTGTGTATAAATCTCTAAGCATGATTTCAGCCGGATTTCGTTAATACTGATAAATAAGCTATGGAAGTCAAATGTTTGTATACTAAAAATATTACCATTCTGTAAGACTTTCAATATGGTAGGTTGTTGCCTATGATTCTACTTTGTATAATGCTTAACAAGGGTTGTAGTAGATGCTCAAGAGTTTTGCCAGGTTTGTGTACATGACAACAGAGTAGTGGCTATAACCGCACGCGATGGCTTCATCCATGGGAGTAGCGGCTCTTCGGAACTCAAACCGGCCCCTGGTTTAGATCATGTTTTTGTAACTAGACTTGACCCTGATATAGCCTCACAAGACGTTTGGAATTTGATTTTAAGCAAGAATGGAGTGCACACCACGTTCGTAAAATGCATACAAAACACCGTTCTTATGCATCTTTCGATGTAGCTTGTTCACCCTCGTATTTAGATGCTATTCTTAGCCCTCACTTGTGGCCGCTCGGCTCAAGGGTCAGAGAATTTCGGGAAATTTCTCGAATCTCTGCCCCAGAAACAGTCGCTAGCAACTAAAGGGAACAGACGACATTGGAAGGCTGTGCTTAATTTTTACCCTAAACGTTAGGAGCATCTGAAATAAGCTCCACTCCCTACAATCACTCTTGTTCCTTGAGGAATTTGGGATTGTTTGCCTTACAGAGATCTGGATGTCATCCAATAAACAGCTCGACACGTTGTTCAGAAACTCATCTTATCATGCAGCTACTAATGATCGTGTGGGAAGAAGAGAGCGAGGCGTTATGATTATTTACCATCGTAATTTTTCACTCTCCTGCCTGAGGTCTAGCAGTTCTGATCACTTTGAAGCTTTGTGTGCTAATGTAACACGCGGAAATCACCTTATCCAAATTTGTCTAATTTATCTCCCACCTGATCATACATAAGACTCCAGGGATGAACTGCAGTCATGGCTTACGAGCTACCTTGCTTCTTTGCTTCTGATAAACCTACCTTTCTTACAGGGGACTTCAATATGCCCACTCCAAGACACTCGGAAACTAGGCGAGACTTCATTACCTTCATTAAAAATTTAGGGTTGGATTTCCATGAGTCACAGCCTACAAGGGGGCGACCAAGCGTTAGACCTAGTATTTCATCGTATTGCAGATTTGACGCCTACAATACCGACCTTCACTTTTAATTCAGACCACAAACTACTCACGTTTGCTTTTACGTTCCCGTCGATGCATCCTAGGGATGATGAAGTCCTAACCAAAACCATTTTCTCAGTTAATTTCATCAGGTAAGACGTCATAATGAGTTTTCTCACCTTAACCAACTGGGCAGCACTTTACACCATACCAATTGAAGAAACCACTAATGGTCCGACAATGGCAATTCAAGGAGCTTCAGAAAACATTAGAATCTTTAAATGGACAAAACCATGGTTCTCAAGAGATCTGAAGCCCGCTTTTCTGGATAAGCAACGTGCCTTTAGGAAATGGAAGAGGATTGGATCCACAAGTGATTTCATTAGCTTTAAAAAGAAACGAGAATTTTTCCTGAAGCAAAAGCCACACCCCAACAATAGATACATAGCTAATAGATTAGTTTGCTCAAAGCGGCCATTTGCAAAGCATTGCAAAGATATTAAGATGGATGAAAGCCTTTTCGTTCAGTGGGCCGATAATACGTTTGGTGAGAGTCATGCGAAGAAAGAATCGAATCCTCCCATCTCCATCCCATTACGTGATTTGACTCCCCTGTGTACACTTAACATCACGAAGGAGAATCTGATGAAAGTAATAAACGAGTTACCGAACAAAGCTACTGTCGGGCCTGATGGATTTCCCTTGTTTATCGTTAAAATATCCTGTGTCTTCATTGTGGATGCTCTTTTATATATCTGTAATAAATTTTACGTACCTCGACAGTGCCCCAGATTTGGATACACTACTGCGTCAAACCCATTCCGAAGAATTCGAGGCCAAAAACTGCGAAGGATTTTAGTCCTATCTCAGTGGGCTCTTCGCTCTTTAAAGTTTTTGAAAAGGCAATCCTTACTCAACTTATGGAACACTGTTTCCATCACAGACCCCACCACCTTCACACTGTGGTCCATGGAAGATCTATTATCACCACCAATCTCCTTCAAACTCTCTTTCACATGGAGGAAGCTTTGACTTCTCGAACTCAGCTCGATATAATTTTTTCTGGACGCTAAATCTGCATATGACAGGATTTCCATCACATCCTTACTTAACATCCTGAATAACTACTTCAGGATCTCAGATAACCTCCTCACCGTACTCAATAAAAATTTGCAGGAAATATGGCTCCTTGTAGAACACAATGGTCCCTCCCGTTCCTTTACTGTCTGCTTTGTCAGCAGTACTGTTTGCAGCTGCTTTGGAACCTCTTCTGGCAAATTTCAAAAACATGATCTCTTACGCCGATGATTTGAAGCTCTTCATTCATTAGGATCAGCCAGAACAAGTGCTCTCAGTCCAGAGAGCTGCAATAAAACAGATAATGAGATAAACACCTTTCTGCATTACATTGGACTCGAGCTAAATGCCGAAAAATCTACCCGGATTACCTTCACAAAGAGTAGAAGAATAATCCCAATGCACGTCTCTATAAATGGACATCAAATAAAGCATGTACATCCCAGGGACCTCGGTTTGGTTGTGGGATTCGAACCTGTCTTTTCTGGAGCACTTCAAGGAAGCAAGGAACAAATTCTACGTAGCCCTTTGGTCTGCTCGACAGGAACTGGTTCGTTAGGCAATAAACTAATATCTGGATTTGTCCAAACTTGTGTTATACCCGTGGCTCTCTACGCGTCGGAAATCTGGTCCTCCGCTCTTCCAACCTACCTGCAGCAGTTCTTGGGGCTTGAGTATTGGCTGCTTCGATCCCTCAATAGGTCTTCAGGACATCCTTTTACTATTTCTAGGCTATATTGCATTCACTGCATGGAATAACCCCTTGGAAACAAATAATCACTACTCGGAATATAATTACCCTCTCCAAGCTTATTTTGGGTAGACTAGATGCTCCCATCATCGACAGGCTCATCATTCTACCCAAAGGTAGTAGAAGAACAGCCGATCAGGCTAGCCGGGTGGGTAATGTGCCTGCCTGGCAACCCAAAGGTCGCGGGTTCGAACCCCGCCTCGGGCTTGGATCAGAGTAGAAATTTTGGCCAAATTATGTCCACAGAAGCCGATGCGCCAACAACTAACAAAAAGGGAAAAAAAGCAGAAGAAGAAATAATCGCCAAACGTCTAAGATCTGACTAGCCCTCAACCAAATCAGCTCGCTCAGTCATATGTTTCCAGCAAACACGATTGGTCTCCTGAACGACCTAAATATTAACCCCGAGGCGATTTGCGTGGACAAGATCTACAGATCCAAAGTTCTTGCGGACACCTACTCAATGTTGGAATTTTAGATGTTTCAGGTCTTCTTCGCCTCTCTGTAGGCTTCTGTGAGGACAAACTGCGCTCCCCCTCCAGTTCCGCACAGCTTTCTACAACTTTCCGGTTCTCTCGCACAGTGCTTCGAGGAATGCGGAATTTAGAACATTTATCTCGAATATTGTCTTAGCTGCTGTAATTTATTTGATCTGTATCTGTTATATTAATATGCATATATTGTTAATCTGTTATAGTTATGTTTACTCTCCTAGCAATGTTTTGCTGTCTAGGGGTGGACGTAATCTTTCCTTTTCCTTTACAGTGCTTGAATAAAAAAATAAACTATTCTTGCATGAGGTTATAAATCTGAATCCTATGGGATTTTTATGGAATTTGGGTATAAAGTATATATATGGCAGCCTGTAATTACTGTTGTTTAGTTTTAATTTTTTGTCAAAGGCTATAAGTTTCTTTGTAATAATATTGCAGGAACTAGATATAGGTTTGTACGTATTTCTGAAGTTAAGTTCATTTGTCAAGGTGTATGCATAAAATGCTTTGCAAATAAAAGCATAGTTTGGCTAGGTTATAGTATCTGACCATGTTCTGGGGATATTTATTCGAAGTTTGTGTTGTAAATTTGTTTATTAATAATGTGAATATATTGTTAATCCACATATGGTATGTAGGTGTGTTATGTTTGTGTGCCAAAAGCAAGCAGTAGTTTAATAAGTCCTGATAGTGCCGTTTCTTGAAGGTAGTCAGATTGATTTTTTTTTTTTTTTTTTTGTAAGGTCTGAATTTAAATCCTTGGGCCAGTATATATCTAAGTATTGGATCTGTAATGATGTTTAAATCTCCTGTAATGATGTGTCCATGGATCAATATATTGTTGCATATAACAGTACTTTGTTTGCAGATGCAGTCATTGATGTCTCGGTTTTTGGATATTAAGTTGGTGGATATAGATTTATAGTTACAGGCTAGTACCCAAATGGTTTCTTATATTTGTATCTAACCTTTATGCTAATGTTTTGGGTTTTGTTGGTTGATATACACTGTGCTGCCACTTTATTAGGTACACCCCTACTGTGCACACAAATGGTTTGTCCCACAACGTTGCAAGTCCCATGATCACAGTTGTGTGATCATGGGACACACACAACTGTGATCACACAACTAGAAAGGTTGTTCTGCTGATAAATGCAGCAGAACAACCTTTCTAGTATCAGTTAAGCGTACAAACAGAATCAAGAATGAGGAAAAGGAGTGAACTAACGGACTCCGAACGTGGCATGGTAGTAGGTGCAAGACGTGCTGGACAAAGCACCTCTGAAACGGCAGTTCTCCTGAACGTTTCACTCACCAGTTTTAAGGGTGTATCGAGAATGGTGCAACGAACAGAAAACATCCTCTCAACGCCACTCCTGTGGAAGAAAATCGCTTGTTCATAAGAGAGGTCAGAGGAGGAGGGCTAGAATTGTGCAAGCAAACAGACGGACCACAATGTCACACATCACGTCAGAATACAACCTTGGTGCGTAGAACAAAATATCGCAACGGACCACTAGTCGCACTTTGTCGCGAATGGGCTACAACAGCTGACGGCCACATCTCTTTTTTGTTATCAATGAAGAACAAGAGAGCACGCCTCCTGTGGGCACAGCAACACCAGCACTGGACTATCGAGGACTGGAAAACAGTTGCTTGGTCTGACGAGTCGAAGTTCCCGGTGCATCTTGTTAATGGAAGGCCTAGAATTTGGCGAAAACAACATGAATTCATGGACCTGTCATGTCTGACGACTACTGTGCAAGGTGGTGGGGACAGTGTTATGGTGTGGGGAATGTTTTCTTGGCATACGTTGAGTCCATTGATACACATAGATTCACGTCTGAATGCCACATCGTACCTAAACATCGTTGCTGACCAAGTGCATCCGTTCATGTTGACAGTTTATCCTCAGTCAGTTGGTTACTTCCAGCAGGATAATGCGCCGGTGCACAAAGCCCGAATCACTATGGAATGGTTCCAGGAACATGACAATGACTTTTCTTTGCTGCAGTGGCTCGATGAGTCCACGGATCTCAATCCTATTTGAACATCTTTGGGATGAGCTGGAAAGGGCTGTTCGCTGCAGGCCTACACCTCCGTCGAATCTCAAGGAACTGCGTGACACATTCATGTCTGCACGGTAATGCAGTCCTGCACAACGTTTTCAGCATCTTGTTCAATCCATGCCTAGACTAATTCAGGCTGCTTTGAAGGCTAAAGGAGGTCCAACACGCTACTAGGTAGGTGTACCTAATAAAGTGGCATCGCAGGGTGTTCATTAATATTGATGCTGCCCATAATTTTGCTTTGGAAATTTAAGATTATGATGGATTCTTCTGTACCCAGTTTTTTATGTGGGTATTTGAGATTAAATTTACAGATATCATCTATTAAGTGAAAGAGCTGTTTAGACTCGAAGGTAAACGTGTATATGAATCTGTATATTGCTCTAAGTATTCGTAAGTGTATAGAAATTTATTCAGGAGACTTATATAATTTATTGAACTGTCATATTGTAGCAAAAAACATCAAGTTTTACTGATGTAGTGCCATAGTACCGAATTCCGTCACCGCGAGCGCCAGCGGCTTGCACTTCAAAAATGGCTACTTTCACAGGTCGGTGGATTGGTCGAGCATGGCCACTTCGTTCCCCAGATTTGACACCTTTAGACTTTTTTGTGTGGGGTTTCATTAAAGATCGAGTGTTTGTTCCATCCTTACTTACTAATCTTGCCGAGCTCAAAACTAAAATCACTGCCGCAGTTACAGAAGTTACGCCGCGTTTGGTAGGAAATTGAATTCAGATGGGATGTCTGCTATTACCAGTGGCAGTCACATCGAACCAAATTGACTCCCACCATATGGGTATAAGGTTTTTGTTCTAGGTAAAACTTGATGTTTTTGCTACAATATGACAGTTCAATAAATTATGTCTCCTGAATATAAATATCTATACACTTACGAAGTTGTAAAGTCCTTTTTGAATCACCCTGTATTGTACATCTGTATTATTGTCTTTTGGTTTTTTATTTATTTTGGTTTATTGGTACTGTTAGATTTTTTAGTGTTTATGGGGCTTGCTGTAAAATATAATCATATTAAATTTGTCATATACAACAATCTGCTATGTTGTTGGTACTAATTTTATGATTGAATTTATTATTCCAGTCCATATGGGTATAAGGTTTTTAATTTCAATATAAATAATTCTTCTTACTTGGTCCTAATGTCGGCATTATTAATGTGTTCTTTATGGTTATGTATATATTGGTAAAGCTGTGGAAATGCTTATCTTGAAAATGCTTATATTCTATTTCTTGTTCAATATTATTAGTGTGTTTATTACTGTAGTTCTTAATATCTGATCTGTGCAGATTTAATCTCAGGTGCAGTTTATTCTTGTTTATCCGACATATTTTATGTTACAGGTTTTGCATGCCATTAGATATATAACATTGCTGGATTTGCAAAAGGTACATTCTGTAGTGTTGTTGGTTATATGTTGTGGGTGAATGCAAGGACAGGTTAAACAGTTTATTTTTACAGGTGTTGTATTTAAATTAATTTAAAATTTAAAAATTTAATTTAAAACAAACCTCAATGTTCAGTCATACAGACACTGGGTGATCACTGAATTATGACCACCCCTATGAAAACTGAATGCGACCCGTTGACCACGTGAGATAGTCGACCTACGTAGTATATGTAAGGTGTCAGTGGCTCAGTAGGTAGTAAAACTCCCAGCTTTATGGGTAAAAGGAAGGATTTATCGGACTTTGATAAAGGACAGATTATGGGAGCTCGACGACCTGGTGCCTCGATTTCCCAAACGGCTGAACTGGTGGAGTGTTCGAGAGCCTCCGTTGTTAAAGTGTACCAGGACTGGCGTCAAAATGGTCAAATAACGACCCGACAGTAAAACTACAAAGGTCAGCGAAAGGTTGATGTTAGAGGTGAGCGCCGGGTCCGACGACTCGAACAGGCGCCACTGTTGAAGAGTTGACTACTCAATACAACAGGAGCCAACCCGGAACAATATCTTGCATGACCATGCGTCGCATGTATGGGCTATACCAGCAGACGACCCCTACGCCAACCTCTCCTAACCAAGGTTCATCGGCATAAAAGATTCGCCTAGTGCAAAGAGCATGCAAGTTGGACGTTAGAAGACTGGAAGAAGGTGTGCTGGTCGGATGAGTCACGTTATTTACTCCACACCGTGGATGGCCGTGTACGGATTTGGCGTCAACAACATGAGGCTTTTCATCCATTATACATGGTATTAAAAGTGCAGGCCAGTGGAGGCAGTTGTATGGTGTGGGGCCTGTTTCACTGGCAGGAACTTGGACTCTGGTGCATATGGAACAACGTATCACTGGTCTTCGCTATCTTCAACTGCTTGCTGACTGTACACCCCGCTATGTTACACTTTTTCCCGAATGGCGATGGTGTCTTCCAAGATGACAATGCGCCGAGCCATCGGGCACTTGATGTGCAGGAATGGTTTGAAGAACACAGTTCTGACTTCCAGCATATCGATTGGCCTCCGAATTCCCACCGATATCAATCCCATAGAGCAGTGGTGTCAAACTGGCGGCCCGCGGGTTCATCCGGCCCCCGAAGCAATTTTACACGGCCCGCGAATACATTTCAATTATGTATTTGTTGTAAATACGGTGCTTATATTCACTCTCATTTCGTTAAAAAAAAAAAAATTCCGGCCCGTCAGCTGCTTTCAGATCGTGCATTGGGCCTGCATGCAATTTGAGTTTGAGACCACTGCCATAGAGCACTTGTGCGACACTAGGGAAAGGCATATCAGGCGTCTGGATACACCAATTACCTGCATTGCTAGCTGCATTACACACAGCTTGGTTGGCCTTACCTCCCGAACGCTTCTGACATCTTGTTGAATCAATGCCACGCCGGATAGGGGCTGTACTGAGGGCCAAAGGAGGACCTACGAAGTATTAGGTAGGTGGTCATAATTCAGTGATCACTCTGTGTATATATAATGACGTTTATTTTAAATCTTTTTTTTTTTTCTTTTTTTTTTTTTTTTTTTTTTTTTTTTTCATGCTTTGTTTATGCCTGTGTTTGGCTCTTCTCACTATGTATATGTTTGAGATCTAAATTCCGAAATTGTAACTGGGGATTCATTTCTAAACAATTACAATGCTATATGCCTGCTACAGTATGGGGAAGATTGTGAAATTCGCAATTTATAGGTAAGATTAAAAATCCTCATCAGCTTGGTTCGCAGTTTTTTGCCCGCAAACGCCTATAGGGTAAACACTGCCATCCAAGGTTTAACGAGCCTTGAATCTGTCTTTAATCGACCTTGAATATTTTAAATGAGTATTAGTGTAATGAGTAGAACCCGTTAGATCCTGAAGGCCAATTTTTTGTCCTTCGACGGGGAATTTTCTGCTTGATATTTTGCTGTAAATAAAAATAAATTATCTTTTTATACTCCGGGACGACCAAACGTTCAGAGGAGTTCACAAGATAGACAGAATACAAGAAACAGCACCGTATTCAACAGTCATGGGTGTAAGGAATCTTTGTTTATTCGCTGTTCACGTTTTACAAGGAAAAAACTTCCAAATGTCGTCTTTGAAGTTGATAGCTTAAATAAAAAATGAAGGAGGGACTGGACAAACTTTTAGAGGGAATGGATGCATGAAAATTTTTTTTTTCTTTTTGGCTGATACTAACATAATCTCATGCGCTTGCTTTCTTACATCACATCACTCCATTATTACTATACTACAAATCCCACTTATGCATAGTATTTGAAGGCATTAACAGTTGTACGTTAGTTTAACTTCTCTTCCGGAGAAATTAATGGAGGCATGGTCAAAGAAGCGCTGCAGGATCGTCTAGACAAGACGTCAGTTATAGTTCAGATAGAGCATGGGTTTGTTAAGGGGAAGTCTTGTCTGACCAATTTGATTGGATACTATGATATAGTATCACAAAGGAACTGGATGTAAAGAATAATTTTGATATCACATATTTGGATTTTAGAAAGGTTGCACATGGAAGACTGCTGCACAAATTGGAGCAGTGTGGCATTGGAGGCAAATTGCTGCTATGGATAAAGGGATGGTTGAGTGGGAGAAGATAGAGTGGTAATCAATGGACACTGCTCATCGTGGACTAATGTTATTAGTGGAGTCCCTCAGGGTTCAGTGTTGGGTCCATTGTTGTTTTCCATGTGTTGTTCCAATTCACAAAGGGGGTTCAAAAGGTGACACAAGTAACTACAGACCTGTTAGTTTCACATGTGTTCTTGGGAAAATAATGGAATACTAGTTAAAGAAGCATTGCAGCATCATCTAGACAATACTGCAGTAATAGTTAAGTTAAGACATGGGTTTATTAAAGGGAAAGACTTGCCTGACCAATTTGATTGGATACTACGATGTGATCACAAAGGAACTGGATGCAAAGAATAATTTTGATATCATATACTTGGATTTTAGGCAGGCTTTTGATACTGTTGCACATGGAAGACTGCTTTACAAATTGGAGCAGTGTGGCATTGGGAGCAAATTGCTGCTATGGATAAAGGGATAGTTGAAAGTGCTAATCAGTGGACACTGCCCTTCGTGGACTAATGTTACTAGTGGAGTCCTCCACGGTTGAGTGTTGGATCCATTGTTGTTTTCTGTATTTATTAATATTATTGATGAAGGTATATCAGGCTCAATGTCTAAGTTTGCAGACGATACGAAGGTTGGCAGGGTTGTTAGGACAGAAACACACTATTATCACTTCACGAGACTTCGCTTGTATAAATGTTTAACGTCAAATATGTGGGGGGGGCTATATTTACCAATTAGTTTATTGCTCGGAGAGCACTGTTGTCATTGGCTGTATTCACAAGATAACACGTCGGGCTTCAAGGCCAAATGACATTGTCAGGAGCGCAGATTTTTCTGTTCGAACAGAAATTTCGTTAGGCGTGACAAGAGGAAAATGAAGGAAATGCTAATAGAAAATTAAACTAGAAGTAAATAATCTGTTTTGAGCTCACAAGTAAGAATATCCGAAAACAAATAACAACAACATCAAGGACGTTGCACCTGTGCCTATTCCGAAGCACCCTCCACTTCGACCAGCTACTCAGCATACTCACTGCAAATGTCCATTCACAGGGACGTTCAAAAATGGCCAAAGGAGGAAAATAGACCAACAGAATTACAATTAACAAATTGAGAGGACGAACAAGTCGATCATTTCAATTTGCACAACTCATAACAATTTTTTAAATGTTTAATTTTAAGGGTTGAGAAGTAGTTTTTTGTTGTAATTAAATTTCATTAAAAATTTTTTTTCGTATTTTGACAGAATAAAAAATTTAACTTGCAGTATTTCAACATACAACTAATTTTTCCTTAGCGCTGATTGAATTTCGAAATTGCGTATTTTTCCCTTGAATGTCATTCTTAATTGGATTATATAGGACATTAAATTCTTCTTTATTCATTCGTAAGTATATTTTTTAAGTACAATTTCATCTTCTTCTAAGTCTTAAGTTAATGACACTAACGCCAGTACCCTACTGCAAGAGAATTTAGAAACGTTGAGCAGGCTGAGGGGTGGCAACTGAAGTTTAACATTGACAAATGTAAGGTACTACATATGGGTAGCAGTAACCCCAGAGTAACATATCAACTGTGTGGTACTACACTCAGGGTGGTAGAGAGTGAAAAGGACCTGGGAGTTGGTGTTCAGTCAGATATGAAGTTTTCTGAGCAGTGCAGACGATCTACAAGAGTAGCTCATGGTGTCTTGTCAATGATATACAGGATTTTTTCTATCAGGGATAGGGAGGTGATTATCTCCTTGTATAAGACAGTGGTCAGGCCACATCTTGAGTACTGTGTACAGGTCTGGAGGCCTCATTTTAGGAAGGATGTAGAGCTGCTGGAACGAGTACAGAGAAGGGCAACAAGATAAATGAATGGAACAAAGGGGTGCTCTTACCAAGAAGGCTTAAGTTCTGCAAGTTGCAGCATCTGGTAAACCGCCACCTGCGAGGTGATCTGATTGAGGTGTATAAGGCCTTGAATGGTCTGAGCAGGCTCAGTGCTGATGGGATTCTTCCGCTTGCTCCGATTACAAACCTGAGGAAAGACAGGTGCAGAATAGATGTGCGTAAATTTGCCTTTAGCCAGCGGATGGTTGATTTCTGGAACAAACTTCCATTTGTCGTTATAGAAGTGGACAACTTAAATAAATTCAAGACAGAACTAGACAAATATTTGTAGTGAATGGATGAGTGAAATGGGAAGGGTTTTATTTTATTTTCTTTTATTTTTTGGCTGATGATGTATAAGTTTTCTTTCTTGCATCATATGCCTCTGTTAATGCTAGTATTATTTTTACTGCAAAATATTGAGAAAATGCATATGCCTCTGTTAATGCTAGTATTATTTTTACTGCAAAATATTGAGAAAATGTTATCATAATACAGCAAGGCGTCAGTTAAACAAAGTAATTGTGAACTGGCTAATTAAAATATTCAGTTTCATTTTTCATTAAAAATATTGAGCATCACAGCTATGGTTCATACTATCTAATTAAAAATACTCCATATTTGGTAGCCAAACTAGTACTTGTAGTTTACTTTACCATTACTTGTAGTTTGTCATTGACGGATTTACCTTTCAAGTTTTCTATGAATTTTTTTATAAATAAGTTTCATGCAAACAGAAACTTATTCCCAGTATCAACAAACACTTTCCAAATAAAAAAGTGTGACAGTAGAAACTGAAAACATGATTTACTGTACAGTATTTCAAAAACAATTATGTCGCTTCCTTAAAAGAATATAAAAATACTTCACGTTTTGTGTTTTTATACCTGATATTGCTACACGAAAGCAATTCATCCGTCCCGTTAACTTAAGGTTAATTTGTTTTATTGGTAAAATAATTCAACAATAGCGTTATGCCACTGTAACGGTTTCTTTCTCCAGATAATGCATTGCAACTGTATTAAATTCTGCCAATTTAATGGTCTAGAACTCTAGATGAATTTTGGACCAATTTATTTTGTAATCAAAGAAAGAAGCCGATTAACGTTATCACATACGAGGTGTCGCAATGAAATTCCTCTACTGTTGCAGTTGCGGTCATGTTCGGTGTTAGGCTGAAAATAAACGGTAATGGTATATGTTGTAGTTTAAACTTCCGTCAATAGATAGTGGCACAGAGATTGCCCAGTAGGCTGACAGGTTGCAAGTAACACCCAGTTTCCCTAGTAGTTAACGTTCCGTGTAACGATTTTGCAAAGTAGAGACGAACAAATATCAAATTTTCCTTTAAATTGGGAAAATCTGCAACAGAAACGTATGAAATGTTAAAAACCGTTTATGGTGATAAACCATTAAGTAGTATAAATGTGTTTAAATAGCATAAGCGGTTCAATGATGGACGTGAGGATGTTCGCAAGCCGATTACCCAAGAATTGGGCGACCGTCAACCTCCGAAATGAGGACAGGGTTGCAAAAGTGGGGAAATTATGGCAAGGGATCGTCATCTGACCCGCAGAGTCTGCAAAATTTGTGCTGAACAGCCTCATAGATGAGCAACAGAAGCAACGAAGAGTGTTATCATGCGAAGACTTCGTCCAGACTTGTCAAGATAGTCCTAATTTCCTCGACTGTATTGTCACCTGGAGATTAGTGTTGGATGTTTCAGTGCGAACCAGAGACGAAGCGTCAGCGCATGCAGTGGACTTCAAAATCACCAAGGCCCAAAAAGTTTCGTTCAGAGAAGTCCAGGATCAAGACGATGCTGATCATGTTTTTCAACAAACGAGGTGTGATTCAGGCTGAATTTGTACCCGAAAGGAAGAGTTTCTGATTATTCTACGTACATATGTTTCAAAGGCTACTGAAGCGCAATTGCCGGGGTGCCGCAATTTCGAGAGAAAGGCTGTTGTTATTATTTGGTTTTTAGGAGCATTAGCAACTAAGGCCATATTGCTCTGGGGATATGCGGTGGTCATTCCCTGAACTTTCCACATCCTCCGTATTTGGTGGTGACGGGCTCGAACCTCGGTCTAATCAAGAAGCGTGTGCTACGCACTGCTGCTCCTTCCCACCTGGCTACGGAGGCGGCAGTTCAGCTGGTTCTTGTTGCATGAAGTGGCCTCCCCGCCGATTGCGCACTTGTTATTGAATATATTTCTGACGAAACACAGCATTGTATCCTCCTTTTAGCACCAACGGACTTGTTCCTCTCTCCCAAGGTGAAAACTGCCCCAAAGGAAAGAAATTTCAGGATGTTGAGGACATAAAGAAAACGTAAACACCGAACTGAACATCATTTCTTTAGACGCCTTCGCTGACTCTTTTTAGAAACTTTTAGAACTGTGTATTAGCATTAGCATTAGTAGAGGCATATGATGCAAGAAAGCAAGCTTATGCAGCATCAGCCAAAAAAAAAAAAAAAAAACTTCCACTTCACCCTTCCGTTCGTTCGAAATACCTGTCCAGCTTAGCCTTAAATTTATTTAGGCTATCAACTTCCACAACAAGGGCTGGAAGTCTGTTCCACCAACCAACTACCCGGTGGCTAAAGGCAAATTTTCGCACATCTAGCCTACATCTGTCTTTCCTCAATTTGAATTTATACCCTCTCAGGTGATTATCCTGAGCAACAGGAAGAACCCCATCAGCATTGAGCATGCTTAAACCATTCAAGGCTTTATACACCTCTATCAGATCACCTCACCGGTACCTAGTCTCCAGATACTGTAATTTGCAAAACTTAAGCCTTTCTTCGTAAGAGCAACCCTTTGTTCCATTTACGAATCTTGTTGCCATTCTCTGCAGCTCTACATCCTTCTTGAAATGAGGCCTCCAGACCTGTATACAGTGTAATAAGTGCATTCAACCAGGTAGTGATTACAATGAATAAAAATAAAACAATTTTTTGAGCTCGTATACTTTTTTTTATTTGTTTTTTTTTTAGGAGCATTAGCAACTAAGGCCATATTGCTCTGGGGATATGCGGTGGTCATTCCCTGACCTTTTCGCATCCTCCGTATTTGGTGGTCATGGGCTCGAACCTCGGTCTAATCAAGAAGCGTGTGCTACTCACTGCCGTTCCTGCCCACCTGGCTACGGAGGTGCCGCGCCAGCTCGTATACTTTGCATTATTTTGTTACAATCGCCCCGGAACTTTATCGCCACATCTCGTATGAGGATGTTTGAATTTAACATAACAGGTACATTAAAGTAGAAATCCATGCCTTGCTCCAGTAGCAAAAAAGGTGGCATGGCGCTTACAAAACCAGCCTAAACTTACTGGCCAAAAATTGGAAACTTTTTGCAATTGGCATAAATTAAAGTATGCAAATGTATTTGTCACATAATATGGGATAAATACTGTACACTTTCCTGGGACGCCATGTACATATAAGTAGGCCAGAACGGATTGAAGAATTCACAATGGCCGGCCCTAAACTTTTTTTTTTTTTTAACACTTGGCAGCCAACACGAGGTTAGAAATTTCCATGTGCCTATTTAGGAACCAATTCTGTTGAAATTTCTTTCATTAATTATTTCACCTGTCAAAATGTAAATCGATTATTGTTTCTTGATTTGTAACGAATGGGCCTGGAGTACTGGGGTCCATAGTTTCAAATACAGATATATACAGTTATACCCAGTTATTTATTAACAAATAAAGTAGCCGATACAAATAAAATAAAATAAAAGTACAAAACCTGTATATCTGTATTTGTTTCTTGATTTGTTAATAATCTTTTCCATCACTTAATATTCCTGTCATAAATTCATTTGAAACATCTGAAACTATCATTTCTAAAGATCTTCCAAAATAATCAGTTAATAAAATATAATTGGTCTGTTTTCCTGAATACGGCTAATCAGATAAGATATCAAGGATAACACTGTCATTCTGACAGCTTCAAATTTGTTACAGAGTATTTTTATACATAAACGTTAGATTTTTCCGCTTTCGAAATATGTTCTTCGTGTTAGTCCGAAAAGAAACGAATGAAACTGATATTCCACGTGTGTTTTGATTATCGAATATTAGTGTCTTTGCTTTTCTGCAGGTGATGTGGGAATTAGTACATTGTAAGGTGGTCTGATTTGCACCTGAAAATATTTAGTAATAGATCGAGTTTCACAAGACAACATTTGGTGGCGCCTCCGTAGCCAGGTGGGAAGAGCAGCAGTGCGTAGCACACGCTTCTTGATTAGACCGAGGTTCGAGCCCGTCACCACCAAATACGGAGGATGTGGAAAGGTCAGGGAATGACCACCGCATATCCCGGAGCAATATGGCCTTAGTTGCTAATGCTCATAAAAATCAACAAACAACAACATTTGGTAACAGATCGAGTTTTACAAGACAATATTTGGTAGCAGAGCGACTTTTATGAGATATTTGAAGGCATGACAATTCTTTGTTAAGGCCTTAAATTTTTTACAATACACAGTTACATGTAGGGAGATCCCCTCCTGTATGCTACTAACCCATAAATAGCCTATTACAGGAGTTGACAGTGACGTAAATAGAGAATACTTGCCGAAAATTGTCTGAAATTAAGATTGAAAAGGACAAAACTTAAGATTGTTTAATGAAATGCAGCTTTTCACGTGAAATATTTAATTAGTGTTTTTTTTTTTTTTTTTTTTTTTTTTTTTTGGGACTGCAAGAATAAATTTGCTATAGTTATACCGAAACGGCGGCAATAACTAGTTAAAATTAGCTACATTTATGTCATACTTGTCATTTGCAAATATTTATTATACTATTCGAATATACTATATAGTATATATACCGGGTGGTTATAAACTAAGTTTCCCTATTCAGGAGATCTTAGTGTCAAAACGGTTAGAGATAGCGCTGTAAAAATCGGTGGGTATGTCATTAAGGGTATGGGGAAGCGATTTGTAGGGAAAAAAAACTACACGTGTGTGTGTGTGTGTGTGTGTATATATATATATATATATAGTTCCAATTTCCACCACCATGGGAGAAGTTGGCACTGATGTGGCAACTCTAAGTTAAGTATTCCATCTCATGTAATAAACATGAGATGGAATACTTAACTTAGGAATAGATTTCAATATCAGAACTTAGAAATCTACAGATATTGTTCTATGTGCTTTCTTTCACTTAAGATGACATTCTGAAAACGGAGAATGCGTGCGACACACTTTCGTGTAGCATCTCATTGGGGATGTTGACTACATGCTGTTTAATGCTTGCTTTCAAATCGACAAGCGTCTTTATAATAAATAAATACATTTTCTGTTTATACTCCGGGACGACCACACGGTCAGAGGAGTTTACAAAGTAGAGAGAATACAAGAAACAGCACCGTATTCAGCAGTCACGGGCTTGAACCCGTGTCACTCAAGGCACGCGTTTTTTGGTCGTGACATTTCTGGAGGTCACGACCAAAAAACAACAAAAACAATTTGCACTTTCCGGTTTATTGGGCTTTTCTGTTAGCGCAATCTATTATAAACGCGTAGTAAACTCGGTCTTATTCATTTGCGATAATACCGATAACTGCAATTGCGTGGGTTTTTACGCTATTATGTGTTCCCTTCACTATGTTCCCTTCTCTTCATTCCTATTTGCTTATTACAATGATGAAGGGAAAGGGACCAACGGAAAGTGCAAGTACTCGCAGTGCTAGCAAATGGAACGAAACAAAATTGATTTGGAAATGAAGATGAATAAGAAGTACGAAGCTGGTAAAAGTTTGTCATCTATTGCAAGGGAATTAGGTCTCGCTAATTCAACAGTGAATACTGTTTTAAAGAACATTGCGCGTATAAAAGAACATGTCAGAGGATCAACACATTTAAGATCAACAGTGATCACAAAACAGCGGTCAGGTGCTATATCGAAGATGGAACAGTTGTTAATAATGTGGATGGAAAATCAGATTCAGAAGCGAGTGCCCCTGAGTCTAATGACCATTCAAGCAAATGCAACAAGTATTTACAAAGATATTAAGGATAAGTACGACGAACTCCAACCCAAGTTCGTGGCAAGCAACGGGTGGTTTAATATGTTCAAGCATCGCACTGGTGTCCACAACGTTAAAGTATGCGGTGAAGTCGCCAGTGCCGATTCTGCAGCTGCAGAGAAATTTTGTGATGTGTTGGAAAAAATTATGGATGAAGGCGGCTATTCAACGCAGCAAATTTTTAACATTGACGAAACTGCTCTGTATTGGAAAAAAATTCCGGATTGAACATACATTGCCAAAGAGGAAAAGATAATGCCAGGTTTTAAGGCGTCAGAAGATAGGGCCACGCTCTTGCTTGGGGCTAATGCAGCGGGAGATTACAGATTAAAACCACTGCTTGTGTACCATTCTGGAAATCCTCATGCAATTAACGGCATCAATAAAGCCACCCCCACCCGGGCATTTCCGATCGAACCAGATAGCATAGATAACAATATCTCTCTTTGAGGATTGGTTTATATGCTGCTTCATTCCCGAGGTGGAAAAATATTGTAAAGACAACGACGTTCCTTTCACAATTTTGCTTCTATCAGATGATGTTCCTGGACATCCTACGCATCTAGATGATTTCAATTCGAACGTGAGAGTCATATTTCTACCGCCAAACACGACTTTACTCATCCAGCCTATGGATCAGGGTGTTATTTCGAATTTAAAGGCATTTACGCACAACATTTACTCAGGCATAGTCTGCAGTAGACCACGAGAAAAAATTTAAGTTAGGAGACTTTTGGAAATCTTACAATATTTACCACGTCATCTTAAACATTAATAAGGCCCGGGCGGAAATTACTAAAAGCTGTTTAAATGGCGCATGGAAGAAAATATGCCCACGGCACGTAAAAGGCTTCGAAGACTTCAAAAAGGCGAATCATATGAAGAGGTTACAGTTAAGATTTGTAAAGGTTGCAGAGCTACTTCAGTTGGAGGTTGATGCCAAAGACGTGGAGGAGTTAACAGAGGAAGAAGAGACGGAACTATTTAACGACTAACATATTGACTTGCAAGCAGCAATAGTGAAAGAAGAAAATGCTGACGAAGCTCAAGATGAACCAAATGAGCAGCCGAGACGCTTCATCGCCAGAGAGATAGCAATGGCATTTCGTGAAATTGCATCGGCAACGGCGAGGTTTGAGAAGGTGGATCCTAACAGCAAACGATTCTTAAAAGTTAACAGAGGGGTGAATGATATGCTTGCTTGCTACAAAGAAATCTACGTTGAAAAGAAAAAAGCCGCAGTCCAATATCATCCGTTATGCAATTAACACAGCAGACTGGAAACTCTTTAATTTAACGGTCAAAGCTTCCCTTCAAATTCCTGGAAACACCAATCTCACCCACCTCAACCACAACCAGCATCAAAAGAAAATAACATCAATCATAACCGATGTCTGTGAAAAAACAATCAAGAAGAAACACCCTTTCGCGAGTGCTGTCCCATGGTGGTGCAACCAACTGGATCATCTCCGCCATCAGGTTCGTACAGTATGGAAAGCATTTCAACGTGCTCGCCGTAACTGCCCCTCTCCTCATGAAGTTGATGCCCTACGCAATAACTATCGTAGGCTAAGAAATGACTACGCTAGTTTAATTAGGGCCAAGAAGAAACAGTCTTAGGAGCATCTAGTCTCCACGACTGGAAACAGCACCCCCTGGGGAGTTGTGTATCGCATTGTGACGAACAAGCTCCCAAGGGGTGAGGTCATTTCCTCTACAGTCACCCCGCAGGATACCACAACCCTTACATGGGAAGAGTCAGTAAACAACATCATGGACACCCTGTTCCCGCTAAACACAGATCCTCAATCCAGCCAGCAACAAGAAATCTGTGCTGAAAATGGATCCTACAGCACCACTTCTATAGAACAGTCTTTCAACTTAGATGAATTAAAACTTGCCATTGGCAAAACAAAAAACGATAAAAGCCCAGGGTTAGACTTCATTGAAGCAGAAGTAATTAAGAAGCTTGCAGAGACTCAATCAAATCTCCTTCTCATCCTGTACAACCTTTGTCTGGAAGTTGGACTCTTCTCGGATGACTGGAAAGAGGCTAATCTAAGCCTCATTTTGAAGAACCCAAGTAAGCCACCAGAGCAGTCAAGGTCATAGAGATCCATAGCACTCCTTCCCGTTTTAAGCAAAATATTTGAACAAATATTATCCAAATTGGAAAAACACTATAAAAATGCAAATCTCCAGTCCCCAAACCAGTTCGGCTTTCGGGCAGGCAGTTCAGTAGAAGATGCTCTTCGACAGCTCATGGATTCTGTCAAAAATTCAGCCACCAAATACTTCTTAATAATATCAGTGGATTTCGCCAGGGCCTTTGACGCTGTGGTGGCCAAGTATACTACGAAGACTCAGAGAAACTAGCGTTCCAGCAAATCTTTACAGCTGCATACAGGACTATCTGCACAATAGAAGTGTTATAGTCAGAATTGTCTATTGACAAGTCTCCAGAAATGTCTACAGCGGCTGCCCCCAGGGCTCTGTCCTTGGCCCTTTCCTATGGAACGTGGTCATGGACGAGTTCCTGAACCTAGACTTGGGGGATGTTTCCACCCAAGCCTTTGCAGACGACTTGATACTGAGTCATTGGAAACTCCAGAGCTTCCCTGGAAACAACAGCCAACAGAGCCCTTAAAGCTACAAGAATGGGCCAACCTCCATAAACTCCGTATATCCCCTGAGAAAACTACTTCAATTGTACTCAGAGGAACTCTTTAAATAAGCAGGCCTCCGCAGATAAAATTGCTGGTAGAACCATCAAACTGGCAACTGAGATGAAATACCTTGGGGTAATTCTCGACCCCAAGCTCACGTTTCACCCGCATCTATACTACCTTCATCTCAAAGTCAGGAACTACACCGCAATGGTAGTGAGAATCAGCAGGTCTGACTGGAGCCTAAATCGCCGCACACTGCAAATGCTATACAAAGCTGTATTTATTCCCACTATAACCTACTGTGCAGGTGTCTCGTATCATCGTGCACTCACTGTTCGTAACCAAAGGAAGCTCACCTGCATTCAGCGTAATATCCTTCTCACTATCACCCGTGCCTGCTGCACAGTAAGCAACCCAGCGCTACAAGTCTTGGCAGGAGTTCTCCCTCTGGACCTGCAGATAATTCGCAAAGGGACCCACTTACCGCCATCCTGGATTTCACTATAAACCCAGCAAACACCATCAAAGAAGAAAAAAAGCGCCTTGCAGTCTGCCTTCTTAACGCCTGGCAAAACAGATGGAATACACCCTCAAAGGCTCCATTACTAAAAAATCTTACCTCAAATAGCCCAGAGCTACCCTAAAGCTCCAGCATGGTACAGCCCAGGTTTATATACCACTTCCCTGATTAAAGGCCATGGATCCATAAATCACAAACTTGCCTCTATGAACATCGTGGATGACTCTCGCTGTCTTTGTGGTTAAAACGAAGATTGGGATCACCTATTCTATGTTTACCCGCTCTACGAGGACCTGCGAACGTTGCTCATATCAAAAATACATGCCTTGCCTCGAGGAAATGAACATTTTCTGATCAATGAGGAAGACCAGTACCACGCTTTCTCTGCCTTCGCCCATGATCTCTTCAACAGAAGAAGATCACCGGTGCAACGTCCTGGAACTAATGCACATTGATCAACACTCTTTTCTCATATACTGAACATCTCCACCTCAGATTCGTCCAGATTCGACTATGAACATCACCTAGATTGTGACCACTTCTAGCTACTGAACTTGACACTCAGGTCGCTTGAATTGTTTCATCCGTGCCTCTCTTGATACGTTACTATCTTTCCATGTTCTTCTTCCTCTTCTTCCATGTGCCGCTTAGGTGGGAGAATTCCCACCCAACCTGCGGAGGATGCTTTCCCTTACATCCTCCGTCGCTCTGTCTATACCTCCTTTCCTTTACTCTCTCCGGTACATCCTGTACCCTATATCTTTTTTTTTTACTTGGTCTCTTTCCAGAAAGCTCAGTCGACCTGGAGGAGATTAGCCAGATAATTATGGGCAGCCTGGCTACTTCACAGTGGTGTGTACGGGCAACATGGGGTCCCACCAGGGGCCCTGCAGCCAAAAGCCAGGACACTCAACAGAACCCAGTACAATACTTCATTTACAATACAAAATTTTTTTCTGTCTTTCATAGTGATACTGTTTGTTTCCATAGAGTTTATATGGCGCAGATGTGGGAAACCACCGGAGGCGCCTTTCCCCCCAACTCTATGTACACTATGCAGTCCAGTCATCCATTAATACAGTGGTTTTCAACCTGGGTGCCGCGGAACCTTAGGGCGCCGCAACAACATTCCAGAGGTGCCACGTAATTTGGGTTTAAGTTACTTAAACTTATTATTTTTTAATTTATATGGTTATTTCATTATAAAAAGGTGTACAGTATCTTTTTAATTTGTTGTAATCTGTAATTGATGTTTACTTAGTACCTCTATACAAAGAATAAAATTATATACTGTATATATATAATTTGTAATATGAAATGTAATTTTTATAATTATATTATTGTAATAAATAACATATATATTTTTTAATATTATATATATTGAGAAAATTGAGTAGGGGTGCCGCAAAATAAAATAAATTACTTAGGGGTGCCGTTATTAAAAAAAGGTTGAAGACCACTGCATTAATATGTTCTTTCGTAAGGTTAAGCGGCCGACCCCTTCTAAATCTCCACAGCCCTCAACCTCCGCAGCGGCGTACCTATCAGCTGAAGACGTCGATTCTGGCAACGATGCTCGAGAGGTAAAACTTACTGGCGTTATGCCTTTCTCCTCTCTTTTTTTGAAAAATTTTATAATTTTGAAATTTTTTAAATTGCACGTTTTTGTAATTTTTTCTGCACATGAGATAAAAAATTAAATGAATAATTCTATTCACATGTTGATCGAACATTTCATTTTATTGAATCAATCAATTCAGCGAGCACAGTTGCGAGTGCTGCAAAAGCATGGGGGAAATTCTCCGACTTACGTAGCGTTCCGTGGAACGCAACCTTACGTAAGTCGGGAGTTCCTGTATTTTAAAAATAATGGGAGCAATCACCATGTAAAAGCAGTGATATTAAAAATGATTGTGTAAGTGTTGGGGAAATGCGTATAAGAGTGGTTTTTAATATTCGTAAAAATGCAGTGCGGTTTGTAATATTAGTAAAATACAGCTTTTATTCCTATTTCTGTAGATATCGGCTATTTTCATTTAAAAAAAAAAAACTGCAAACGTTTTTTCATGTATATTCATGAATTCTGTATATTGCTGCCTTTTTTCTAGGGTGGCTTCTCTGGCTATAGTGCGCCTATCTATATGGATGTGTTAGAAGTAATTCCAAATTAAAGACGCTTCAATTTCATTTTAGAAACATATTCAGAATTGATGATATATTCAGTTTTTTTTTCAGAAAGCAGAAAAGTTCATTAATATTTGTCTGGTTGCCGATAATATGCTCTAGTGATTTTGGTTTTGCTGTTTAGTCAGAGAAGGCAGGACTGATGTTCTGTACTGGTGATACTGAGGACAGACAATAAGAATATGTTTGACTGTGAGATGTGCCTTTTTTTCTAGTAAAAACCATAAAACTAAGATAGTTTCAAATTGTTTAGTGGTTTTGAACACTAAAATATTTGAAAGTTACATTTCAAAAATCGCAACAAAATGGGATTGACATGCTAAGAGCACAGGTGTTCGTATAGCTTTTATTATTAATTGCCGATGTTTTTTCTGTAACCACGGGTGGTGACCATATAAATTTTGATGCATGTTACAACGTGTGTCGTGTTGCTGGGTACACACTATCTTGTGTTTAATAACGCGTAGTTGAATTAATCATTGTGTATCGTCGAGTGTTTATCTACAATATTTTTTAATCCATTGAATGGTTTTTACCGTACAAAAATGTTGATGGCTAATGGAAAATTTATTAAAAATTTCAGCTTTTTACTGTTTTGTAATACCCTGTAAACTTGTAATAACTTGATGGCCTTTTGAATTTCAAGTTTTGACAGTACAAAAATGTTGTGATGTGTAAACAAATTTAATTAAAAGCTGACAAACACACCCCTTGGGTATAAGGGAAAAAGGTTTTCATTTGAAAAAGTCGTTTATTTTCTCTCTTTCTGACAATTTTCTCTACTTCTAAACGTTCCACTGTTTCAAGGGAAACAATTTCAGATTTTTTTCATGTCAATGAGTAAACTCATTCGATTTTTATGATTTGCATGAGCTCCTCATGATCAAATTTATCTTATAGTATACAGAAAATGCTTAAAATTAATAATTTTAAGTTGTTTTTTTCACGTTTTTTTGTGAAACTGTTACAAAATGTTCATGGATAAATGCTAATTTATTAAAAATCTCAGTTTTTACTCTTTGTGAAAACTTGCGGTTGGGTGTCTGCAATGAGTGAATTTCAAGTTTTGACTGTACAAAAATGTTGTGATGGGTAAGCAAATTTAATTAAAATCTGACAAGCACATCCCATAAAAGCTTTTTTATTTTAAAAAGCCAATTATCTCTCTCTGACAATTTTCTCTGACTCTAAACGTCCATTGTCTCTAGGGAAGCAATTTCAGGTTTTTTTTTTTTTTTTTTTTTTTCCCATGTCAATGAGTAAACTCATTCGAGTTTTATGATTTGAAGGTGGTACTCACGTTGAATTTTATGTTCATTTTTTCACGTTCATTGTAAAACTTTTACAAAATGTTGATGGATAGGTGAACTTATTAAAAATCTCTGCTTCTTAGTGTTTTGGGCGCTTTTGGACCCATTCTCAGTTGCTGAGATTGAAGGTTACGTTTTTTCCCCCATCAGATAGACAACAAGTGTTGATTTCAAAATACTAGTCAATGTAGCTTTATGATATTTATTTTTCTTAGTTTCAATAATACCAACGAGTGGGTATGAGCTGTTTTACAGTCGTTTTGCTCAATTTTTGAGGTGGGCTGGATTGAAAGGTGGGCGAAATCGCGTTAGGGACAACGACGAGCTGTGTGCCCATCTCGAAAGATAAACTTTGTTACGAAAAGTTCGATTTCATTGAAAAGAATATAATGGGATAAACTTCCTGGTTGGACATGCAAAATTTCTAAAGGTGAGAACCGTATAATGTGGTTTTTGCAAACTTTCCCATTTTCAGTGAAGATCTTATGGAGAAACAAGTGCTATCTTTCGTAAGCCTTGTGAAGTTTCAGGTTTGTTATTCCCTAACGGTTAAAATATACATTTGACACCTACAATTAGGGTGTGAAAATAAGACAATTTGTTAATTTTAGGGGTATATATCCGTATTTTCTTATTTCTATTGCCATAACAGAACGTTCATGTATGAAGTTTTAAAATTAGGCCTAAAAATAGGTTCTTAATCTATGCAGTTAACAGAACCAACAAAATGGGAATTAGCAAAATTATGTAAAAAGGAACACGTTAACTAATAAGTTGTTTCTAGTGTTTATTAAGGAATTAAAATGTTACCCAAAGGATAACATAAAAATAAATATAGCTCTTTATTGTTTTGTTAGACCAGTTGACTCAAAAATATAGAATTAAACACGATTACAGGTTGTTTATAACGTTTTTCGAGGAATTCCAGCTACTTGGTGGTCTACTTTTTTCAGCACGTTTACAAGGCCATGTATATTTACTCATGAAATCTAAAAACACTTGAAAACGTAATGATACAGAATAACATTTGTGATTCTGAATTACAATTCCAAACTGCAGTGGAGATTATACCATTATGTTCAATGCATTTACGGAGGGTTATGGCGCTTCTGATTTTGGGTTTTTCTGGCAATTCTATCTATTTTGAGTTTTCCAGGTAGTAGATAAGGATTATGGACATATTAACATATAATTTACAGCGTTTCGCACAAATGCTGGGAAAATTTTTGAAAAAATGTTGTGGATATCACTTAATTTTTTTGCTTGTGATTTTTCGCAGCTGGTTTATGAGTGATTGAACTTGAACGTGATCACAGTTGTATTTAAGTTGCCTTTAGCCGTGGAGTTGGTGTTATTACAATTTCTGTTTCTTCAATTGGACTGCACGTTTTGGTTTTGTGATTTTTTTCAGCCCTCCATTCAGATTCTTGTGTTTTTATTGTTAATGGAAGAATTCATCAATTCTGGAAGAATCTTCCAGAATTGATGAAATATTTGCAGCAAAAAGAAGACAACGAATCATACAATTCCAAACGGCAGTACAGATTGTATCATTATGTTCAACACATTTACGGTGGCTTATGGCGCTGTTGATTTTGGATTTTTCTGGCAGTTCTACCTATATTGAGCTTTTCTGGAATTGGATCAGGACTATGGACTTATGAGCATACAAATTACACCGTTTCAAACAAATGCAGGAAAAGTTTTTGAAAAGATATGGATATCACTTAATTTTTTGCTTGCGCGCAGCTAGTTTATGATTGGCGAACTTTTATATGATCGCAGTTGCATTTCATTTGCCTTTAGCCGTGGAGTTGGTATTACATGTAATTTCCCTGACATGTTGATACAAATAACAGTCATCCAGTTGATTTAAAAATTTTGTTCCCCTTGTCGAGTTTCCTTCCCATTTACTCCAATCAATTAGAGGCAAATTGAAATCACCCATAATAAGACATTGACGCTTACTTGCCCATTCCATTTGCATGTAGAGGCTTTCGTCATAATCTTCACAATCACCTGGTCTGTAGATTACTCCTACTCGCATTATACCTATATTTCCAACTATCTCACACCATACAGATTCTCTACTAGCACGTGAAATGTCTGAATCCGGGAAAGCTATCGTCGCACTCAGGCTGCTTGTGATAAGAAGCATTACCCCACCACCCCTTCTGTCTACCCTATCCTTCCTAAATACATTATACAAGCCGTACTGAAACTCGTCCTCCCCAATTTCCGGGTGGCACCACGTCTCCGTAAGCCCTATTATGTCCGCATTACTTGTTTTAACCAGAAGTTCGAATTCGCTCATTTTATTGACGACACTATTAACATTACTATATAAACAATTAAGACTTACTGTTCTTGTATATTTAACAACCCTTGAAGTTTTTTAGGCTCTCTTCCCTGGTATTAGCTACCTAATTAGGAGACTTCTGGGTAAATCATAAAGAGAGCAATTATACATGAGGTGATTCCAGTCTTCGTTGTCACCGCAACGGCAGACAGATATACCCTTAAATAGATTGGACGTTTGACATCCCGGGAAAAAGTATCGGTGAGACCCAGAACATGCTGCTTGGCCTGGAAAAATCCGTGACCAGTGACGAAGAACGAGACGTGAAGGCCTGGTGAATACCCCGGCTGAGGTGTTGGTTCAGTAATCATAACTTGTGGAAGAAATCTTTTTGTTGATTCACCTGTCGCTGTTTGCTCCCAAGATCATTGCCAATGCTAGCAGAGCGTAGAGGAAATCTGTTTCATTTCGTTTTTTGGATCATTAGCTAGATCGAGTGTTATATCCAGAATGGTGGTGGGAATTCCTCTCTTTATGCGGTATGCAAGGCTGCGACAAATAACCTCCAGGTTCAGAGGAAGAGTACCTGCTAAGACCTGCAGGGCAGAATTATTGACTGTGCGGCAAGCTCTGGTCACAGTGAGTAGGATATTGCGTGAATTTTATCTAGCTTTGCTTTATTACGTGCAATGATGGCACGAAGGAACCATATGCCTGCACCCTAGCACACAGCTGGTAAGAAGATGATTTTGTAAAGTCGCATGAGAATCCTCCTCTTCAAACCCAAGTCTGCCCTGCTAATTCTTATGATCATGGCGGCATAACGATGTATTTTGTTGGAGAGTTAATTAAGATGAGGTAAGAACGTTAACCGCGAGTCAAAGGTTACTCCTAGATATTTGAGTTCTGTTTTGAGTTGCAATGTCTGCCCAGATATTTTAATTTTGGGTGGTCTTCTTATGTCCAAGGCTCCTTTGGGTAGGATAGTCTTCGTTTTCTCTCCAGAGATGACTAATTTGTGGTTGTTTGCCCAATTTTGGAGGATCAGGCAGGGGAGGCAATTTGCTCAAGTTGAGTTCTAGAATCAGCTTTGATAAGGAGGATGAGGTCATCTGCATAGGCCATGCAGTCCACAGGGCCTAGATCCATAAGAAGAAATTCATCTAGTATTAAGTTCCAAAAGTAGGGGCCAAAAACTGAGCCCTGTGGACAACGTGTAACAACTGGTTGGGAGGTTTTCTGAAATTTGTTTGAACAGTTGCTGAGCGATTGAAGGGGTAGCCCTGGAGACAGCGGTAGAGGTTGAGTGGAATATTGAGTTGACATAATCTCCTGACAATGCTGGGCTACCAGGTGGAATCTAAGGCACCAGCATAGTGAATGGAGATAGCCAGTAGATATTTTTCTGTGGTTGATTTCCTGTGTTGAGGAGATTGCTCACAGCATCTTCAGTAGAGCCTCCTGGCCTAAAGCCATACTGCTTTGGAGAGTCTAAGTGGCTGTCTGGTAGTAGGTAGATAAACTGGATTGAAGCAGCCACTCCATTATCTTGCCAAAGACCGGGAGAAGAGCAATTGGGTGGTAAGATTTGGGGAGAGTAGGTCTTTGTTTGGACCTTTTAGGACCAGTCGAAGCACCGCCTGTTTCAAAGAATCAGAGAAAATTCCTTTGGCAAGGCATTTGTTGAACAGTGCTAATAGGTGGTTCGGAAGATGTATAGCTGCTTTCTTGATGACCTCAGCCTCAATATTATCGTGACCAGGGTATTTATTTATTTTTGTTCTGTCAAGGGCTTTGTTCATTTGCTCAGAGGTGAAAGAAGGTTCTATTTTATTATTGGAGAAGGTCCGGTTGTTTTGTTCAATTTGCTTTTGTTCATCATTGATGGGACTCTCATCAGTCTGAAGTAGGGAATTCAGAATACAGTATTATTAATGGATTCAGCCCATGTGTGTGTTGGATTGCTGTCGGGAGTCTGGATTGCATTTAACATCTCTCCCCTGGGTAGCTGGTTCATAATGATAAGATAAACAACCCCCAAAGAATCTGCATTACCAGTAGTTGTCACAAGGTTCTGCCAAGACATTTCCTTTTTCTGCCGAACCTCCACGGGGGGGGGGGAAGGAGTGCCTGGCTCTCTGGAAGGCTTTTTGGCCAGTGTGGACTTGGTGCCTTAGGTTTTATAGTTCCTTGCACCACCATGGGACTGCTTTTAGGTGCTTCCGACGTTTTTTTATAGTTGTCTCACATGCTTCTTGGATTGTGGTTGTTAAAAGGGAGGGGTGCTCCTGTGGGAGGTATCCATTTTTAGCTTTGATTTTATATTATCCGTGAAGGCATTCCAATCAGCTGTTTTGGTGAAATATCTGATGATATCGTGGTATATGGACGAGTACTATCAAGTTGTCTAGATAGATGGAAGGAGACGGCCTTATGATCTGAGGTGGTCCAGGCCTCATGAACTATCCATGATGAGAACTTTTGTGCTATGGACCGTGTAGCGAGCATAACGTCAATGGTGCTTTCCCACAGGGTATTGCTGAAGATAGAAAGGTGATATGGTTGGTTAAGGACCTCAAATGGGGAAGACAAGAAGAAACCTAAGTGCTATACATTCTGGGAAACTGCATGACCATCCACCCGGCTATGCCACAAGCCAGATCTACAGTTGGCATCCACTGTTACGAGGATTTTGCTAGAAGGTAAGAGAGTTGTGACTGACTGGAGATATTCAATATATGGTGCGATATCAGTTCGCGGTCGACTGTACAAGGAGACTATGTGCAGAGAGCCTTGTTGGCAGATAATATGTGCACAAACACCAATAGGGTACATAAGGAGTCGATCTTTGTGACTGTAATTGTAGTGTTCCTAATAATGATGGCTGCCTATGGGGTATCTGTTGTTGCCTTAACGATCCTGTATGCACGGGGGGGGGGGTAGCCTTGAACCCGTCCCTTGTAAGTGTAGGACTCTTGAGCACAGAGAATATCTATTTCTTCTTCATTCATTTTCATTCTAATTTGGTCGACCACATTTTTGGCTCTGAGCATTGGAGAATCTTGAGGAAGTTGGTGGGACAGCGATTATGGTGTACAGCCTTGGTCGGTTTTGTTCTGGATGGCTCTCAATACCCTTAAATAGATTGGACATTTGACATCCCGGGCGGAGTGATTTTGATCCATTTTTGCTGCTTTGCAATTGGCGCAGTTAGGGGCTTGGTTTTTGTTTGGACAATTGTTTTAGGTATGTCCGCGTTTGGCGCAGTGGCCACACAAAGACATGGGATGTGTGTCCGAATAGGAGGCATTTAAAGCACTTGATGATAGGTATGTGCTCCTTGAACTGGCAAGAGCCCCAGCCAACAAATATATGTTGTTGGGATAATATTTTCCATATCTTTGGGGAGAGTTGGACTACCCAGTTGCAACAAGTACCTGATCTAGATTTGGTGGAGTACTTGACTTTAAATTCACTTTGAGTTTCATGTCTGGTGATATGATCAGCAAGGTTCCTATCATATACTTCCTCAAGGAGGTCAACTTTGGAAATTCCTTTTTCGACATCGAAGATTACGATAGATGGGCCTTTTGGTTCGCAAAGGGAGACAAAACCGGTTCAAATTGTGGCGACGATGGCGCCTGGCAGTTGCAATTAAAATCGGTTCGAAGTGCCTCGATGGGTGCACCACCTAGCGGAGACCACCATAACTGAAATCGATTCAAATGACCCACACTGCTACTGATGCCCTTTTTCCAATCTCACCAGGCGAGTTACCCGTCTTTGGACCCTTTCAAGAAACACAATGTCTTTCTTTAGGTGCTGTCACCATACTTGAACATAGTACGTATTCCAAGTGTGGTCTAACAATAGCCTTATATAATGGGATTATGACGTCCTTATCTCTACTAGCAATTGTTCGATTTATCATCGATAGAACACCATGCCTTGAAATCAGTCTACAATGCTCGGAGAACTTCATGTCTGAGCGTGTCGTAACACCCAAGTCCCTTTCTTCCACGACCGACTTTAGTTCAACTCTGCCAAGTGTATAAGTTATTTTGGGGTGACTTTTCCCCAGGTGCAATACCTTACACTTTGCTGGATTAAAGCATAGCTGCCATTTTTCTGACCATCCTTGAAGTCTATCTAGATCACTCTGAAGAAGCTCTGCTTGGCGGTAATCATTAATTACTCTACTAATCTTTACATCATATGCAAATTTTGACATCACGTCCTCTATCCCTTAATCGATGTCATTTATGAAAATCAAAAACAAAAGTGGTCCTAATAATAGAAGTGGGGAACCCCGCTTCTAATATCAACCCAATATGAGGAAAAACCATTTTATCATAACCCTCTGCCTCCTGCCTTGAAGCCATACAGTTATTCATCTAAGGAATTTCCCTGTGATTCCAACCTGTTCCAGCTTATAAAGTAACTGCTCTTGTGGGACTGAGTCAAATGCTTTGTTGAAATCGAAATAAATAATGTTGAAATTATTCCCTAAGTCCAGCTCTTGAGTGACCCTGCCAAAAGAGATACCCAGATTAGTTAAACATGAGTTTTCCTTCAGAATTCCAATTCTATCTAAATGATCCTGAATTCCACCCTTGATCATTGTCTCCATGATTTTCCCTGCTACTGAAGTTAGACTAACTGGCAGGTAACTTCTCACTTCACTCCTTGTAGAACCACCCTTATGTATTGGAAACACATCGGCACTTTTCCAATCCAACAGAATCGCTCCTGAGTCCAGTGATGTTCTCATAATTAGCCTCAATGGCTCTATGCACTCACTTGCCACCTTTAAGATTATAGGGTATATCCATAAACCCCAGGAGCCTTATTGGCCTGTAGGTTCGAGAGTTATTTTCATTAAATAAACTTATGAAATTTCAATGTCATTAATTACATTTTTTTAAACTTCACTCCCATAATTTCTCATTGACGTAAAGGATTTTTCTTCTGTAAATATCGATGGAAAAATAACTGTTGAGTTCAGCTGGGGTATCTAATACTGACCCACGTCCATTAAAAATTTGCGTGGGGTGGGACGTAGGACAGCGTGGCGAGACAATAACGCGGGAGGATGTTTCTGAATTCTTCGGCGTGTAGTTTTGTTCAAAGACACGCTTGGTAGTAGCGAAGTCATAATTCGATGTGTAATTTTGAGATAATACCGTCCACTTGCGTAATATTGGGACAATACAGTCTTTTTTTTTTTTTTTTAAATTACAAAAAGCTAGGACGCAAGTGTAAAATGAGTGAGGACGCCGAAAATTTTTCTTCTGTAAATATCGATGGAAAAATAACTGTTGAGTTCAGCTGGGGTATCTAATACTGACCCAGCTCACCGGTATTAGAGACCCCGGTCTGATGAAGCAATACATCAACAGATGTGTTACTCCTATTCCCCTATACGCGGCACAAATCTGGTCTTCAGCTCCCGAATGCAGTATCAAAGCCTTTCTAGGACTCGAATACTGGCTCTTGAGATGGCTGAACAGAATTTCAGCTAAGCCTTTTACCATCTCAAGAGCTATACTATACTCCAATTTAGAGGTCACACCCTGGAGACAAATAATCACGTCAAGGAACATAATGACCCTCGCTCAGCTTTTAACGGGACGACTGGACGCACCGAAAGCCCGAGAGTGGATAAAAATACCCGGCGAAAAATCAAGGCGAGTTGCAGATAAGGAACCGCAACTCAAAGCGGCATTTACGCAGTTGGATAGCCTCGGAAGATTCTTTCCAGCAAACACCATCCAGCTATTCAACAATCTAAATATCAATCCTGAAAAGCTCTGCACTTGCAAATAAATATCTTTTTTTTTATTGCAGGCAGTGATTGGATACATGATTGCCTGATGCAATATTACCCACAACAGCGACAATGCTAGGGGTTTCACATTAAATAACTAATACAGGTAAAATTACATAAAACATATATAGGACATAAAACGTATAATTACATATTTTACATTTAAAATTGATATTAACATGGGAAATGAATACACATGAAAAGACGATGGCAGTCACTCGGTTGAAGACGAAAGCTGGTCCCTGATGATGCGTCTTCTGTACGATTTGTCCTTTATGAACTTTTTGTAGTCCACATCTATCTCCTGGACGTTGTGGAGCATCTCCATGGGCAGGAATCTATCCCCTATTCTGAGCCTCCACGCCACAGACTGCAGAGAGGGGAGGGCTCTTAAGGGTTTTGGGGGGATCCTCCAATTGCACATCTGCCAAAAATTTGGCGTATTGACTTCACCCGCTATCATTTTAATTGACACAAGCAAGCGGAGGTCAAATATCCGTTTGAAGACTTTTCTATAGTTAAGAAGTTGGATGATATCTGAAGTATGTATGAGTGGTGGCAGTTTATGCTTGAAGAGGACCCACCGAAGAAGCCAGTACTCATCAGATGCAATGGTTTTTAGAGTGGTTTTCGTGGCCGACGCCCAGATTTCTGACCCGTAGGTGATGACTGGCTGCAGAAACCGGTATATGTATTGGAGCGTGTACTCAGGCTCTGTGACATGAAGGAGGTGTTGTTTAGCAAGCCATCTTGCTCTGCAGACCTTGTTGTGAATGTCTGCAACGTGGTGTTTGAAACTGAGTTTAGGGTCGAATATAATGCCGAGATCTTTGTGCTTGATGACTGGGGTGATGGGGGTTTCGTGGATTTCCAGGTTTAGTTGCGTTGGGTTTGATTTGAGGGAAAATACCATTTGTGCAGATTTTTTTGGATTTATTTTAAGAGAGAACTGTGCCAAGTATGTAATGAGATTCTTAAGGCTGTTGATAATGGTTTCAGAAACAGAATCAGGTCGGGCGGTCCCGTTGATCCGATAGAGGAGCTTCAAGTCGTCTGCATAACTGATAAATTCTGTTTGCTGACACAGGAATGGGTGGATGGCAGCCGTAAAGAGGAGCCCTGAGAGAACTCCGCCCTGGGGTACACCTACACTAACTTTCCTTGTGAAAGATTTTTTATTCACAGTCAGGTGAAGGACCCTGGTTGTAAGTAGCGACTTCAAGAATTCCAGTATATTGCCTTTTATTTGGTATCCATCCTCACAAA
This sequence comes from Mastigoproctus giganteus, assembly GCF_048544385.1. NCBI lineage: Eukaryota > Metazoa > Arthropoda > Arachnida > Uropygi > Thelyphonidae > Mastigoproctus > Mastigoproctus giganteus. The sequence goes on along the minus strand of NC_143578.1, from coordinate 200,910,751 downwards.
GTTGCAGGAGGGGCTGGATGTCTATGCTGTCGAATGCAGACTGGATATCCAGATACACAATTGCCATCTCAGCCCTATCTTGTAATGCCCCCAGGATGGTGTTGGTGGTTTGCAGTAGGTTGGTAATGGTGGACCTGCGTTTCAAGGCATAGTGAATGTATGGTGATTCACATGACAGAACCTGGTTGGTTAGGATGGGAAGAAGGCACTTCTCCATGACTTTGAGGAGACATGAGGCTTTCATTATTGGCCTGAATTGTGAAATTGAAGTCGCTCCTTGTGTTTTGGGGATTGGTCGGACAATATATTGATTCCAGGCTGTTGGGAAACTTTGCGTTGTGAGGATTCCATTGAAGATACCTAGGAGTGCATCAATGATGTAAACACTAACGCTCTTAAGAATGAATTGTGGGACCCCATCATATCCAGTGCAAGACGTTGGTGGGATATCATTGATGGCCTGGATAAGCTCTCTTTTTGTGATGATGATGGAAGCGAGGACATCTCGCTGACAACTGTTGTGGATGCTCTTAAGGTCTGACGCTGACTTTGGCTTAAATCTTGTGATGTAGTCTAGCCATTCAATTGGATTAAGTTGTTGAGGGAATTCATCATGCCTTTCCTTAAACGGTGCCTTCCCGATCTTGTTTGTTTTATCGATGTAGGATTTAATGGCTTCAGATTTGCTTCTATTAAACTGGGCGCGGGCTCTTGAATATGCAATTCTGTCTAGTGGGTCTGATTTTGCTTTCCATTTTGCATGTAGCCTTTGTTTATTCTGAAATTTAAGGCTGAGATCTTGGGTCCACCATGCTTTGCTTCGACAGGAGATTGAAACTGTTTTTGACGCTGCAGTTCGAGCAATAGACTGCAGCCAGCAGGTAAGAAAGTGCAGCCCGAGTTGTGGATGACATTGGTTTAGGGCTTCCCAAGGAAAAATGGATGCTGCGAAGCAGCATTTCTCTGGATTGAGGAGAGAAGGGCTAATCACTGTCTTCTTAACTGGTGCCTGGTGTTGCCAGGATGTCCTGGAAGTGATTGGAAGAATGAGGGCTACTGGTAGATGGTCTGACATGAAGGCTGTTTCCGGTTGGCTGTCAACGGTGAGGGTGTCTGTTGCAAATATTAGGTCTAACAGGTTAGCGCCTCTGGTAGGGGAAAAATTCTGGAGGGTCAGACCTACTGAAGCCAGATTAGAAGATAACAATTTGTGAAGAGTGTTTTGGCCTGAGCTGATATTAAAGTCTCCACACACTAGTAATGTTGCTTTAGGGTGGCATTGATTAATGATCCAGTTGGAAATCTCTTGTAAAGTGTTCTTTACTGTGGGAGGGGGGATGTAGACTGTGCACACGTCAAGTCTGTGGCCTTGAATACTGAGTGAGACTCTTGCAGCTTCAAACAGTTCTGTTTTTAGAGTGGCTGAGCTAGTCAGTGAGAATTTTTGTGTGTTATAGAGAATGCCTACACCACCACCAGTCGTCCGTTCCCTGGAGGCAAAAATGCCCGAGAAGCAAGTGGGTTGAGAGAATGCGAGGTCTTCTTCATTGGGGGACAGCCATGTCTCTGTGATACAAATGATGTCATACAACCTTGACAAGAGAAGAATTTCCATTGTCTGAAGTTTATTTCTCAGACTTCTAGTATTTTGATAGAAAATTGTGCACATTAATGAAGTTTGGATGTATGTCCTTGTTGGAGCTCTGATGGCCTTCATCAATCGTCTATGGTTCGTTCTGGAGGTAGTTCTCACTTCAATCTTCATATGTCTTCCCTCAGGCGTTAGTGGCGGGTGATCATGTCGCTGGCAAGCTTCTGTGAGAGTGTTTGAACCTTTAAGGTCATGTTCGGTATAACCGGAATGTTCTTCTCCAAACTTAGACTTAGTGGCGAGTCTGAGTCAGGTTTTCCTTTCATTATTTGTGGTTTCAATACGTTGGGGATACCGCATCCAGGTAGAGGTACGCTTTGTAGTGTAGAAGTGTTTGACTAGTGCCCCTGCAGGCCAAGAGGATGCAAGGCTGAGTAGTTTGTAGTTTGATTCAGCTGTAGTGATTTTGAATGATGCATAGTATGGTTGTTTGGTCGTGAGCCTGGTAACTTCTGTGTCTATGCCTAAGTCTTCATTCAAATAAGACCACATCTGTTCAACAGTTGTCTGTGGAGAAAGCCTGGAGACAAAAATTGATTTTTCATGTGAAGAGATTTTTAGTGGAATTGCATGTATTTTCGTTGAGTTAGCAGTCCCGACTGTGGGCTTCATGTTGTAGTTTGGCTTTTGTGGTGCAGTTACTTGATTTTTTGTGTATTTCTGCTTCTCTTTGCACGGTGTCATCTTCTTAGGAAATTTTGGGTGTCTTGGTTTGGTTGTTTCTTCGATGTGGGGGCGAGATGAATAATTTCGGGATGATTTGCTGTGGTTCAGAAATTTCTGGGTGCGATTTGGTTGATAGGGAAGCTCCGGTGCCTCGGATTGTAGACTTTGCGCACCGGGAATTGGTTGCTCCTCTTCCTCCGGTTCGTGCGGCCTGGCCCGTATGCTGGGGGCATTCTTCCAAGGTGTGCGGACAGTTGAATGATTAGATTTAAGGGCATCTGCAAATGTAGCACATCGGCTTACTTCTGAGTCTTGGACGGAATGGTTTTGTACCCGAGACGGGAGAAAATGGGTGGTACTGTCCTTCTGTGATTTATGTGAGGAGGGGTAAGAGCAGGTGTGGAGTTCAGACGCTGGTTCTCCAGGAGGGGGAGATCGTTCATTGCGTTGAAGACTCTTATTCGCTCCTAATGTTTTTTCCTTGAATGGCTTGGTATTGATCCTGTGTAGGGGATGATATTCATCAGTTGTCTTTTCCTGTGATCGAGAATGATTTTTCCCTTGGGAAGAACACTGTTCGTTCTTGCCTTCTGAAGGGGGCTGTTGGAGACCAGTGGATTCGGCCTGATCAGGGATGTCGATCGAGGCCTCAGCGGAGTCGCTTCTTCTGGGATTTGTAGCGGAAGGAACGTGACTAGATTTCGTTTTACACTCAGGACAAATTAACACGATATTGGTCTTTTCATAATTTTTATAAATCTTAATAAGGTCCTGCGCGTTGAGAAGGTTGACAAGCTCTCTAGAATCCTCGGACTTATTCAGTTCGATTTTATTGTAGATGTCTAGAAGAATGAGCTTGATGTCCTTGTTACATCGGTGCAGAAATGTGACGTTATCATGAAGTTCTGCGAGGTTCGCTTTCATCATACTGAAGCCGAATTCCATTTTCGAAATGACGTCGGATGAGGTCTCCTGGAGGTTCCTTAGCTCGTTTTCCATGAAGTTGACTCTTGACATCACAATTTCGGAACTGCTGACGATCGCTTCCATGACGGTGGAAATCCTACAGAAAGGAAGTTCTCAGAAACTCTTACTCGCAAATACAGATGTAAGGATACAGTTTCAGCACCTTGTTCGGCCAGACACAAGCCACTGGGCTTTAGGAAACTCGACCTCATCAGGAAATAGATGTCAGGATTGCCCTACCTACACAACTCTAATCCCCACAGAAGAAGACGACTGCGGGAAAATTGAACTTTCAAATTTTTTATTTTACTGTATCGCTGTCATTCCTGTTGTTTCAAATGCTGTACGTTGTCTGGCTGTAAATATTTGTGTTTATGTAAATATGGCAAAACTCCCATTTGTGTGTGTGTTTAAGCAGAAGGTATGCTTCAATTTTCATGATATTATGTTCTTACCAGTTTACGGTAGTAAAAGCCTTTGGGAGTAATCAATAACTCAATTATTCTATATTTCAGATAATTATAAATCAGATATTATGTATTTCATGTATTTTATAACTGTAACATATTTGTATGTTTTGTAACATAGTTGTATATGTATGTTCACCCTCTAGCCTGTGGCTGTAACCGGGTGTTCTCCTAAGAGAAATAAACTGATGTGTAGTGTAGTGTAGTAAAAACTAGGATATGTCCTTGGAAATGAGGACGTCTTATAACCCTAGACTAGTGCAACTTAGAGAATTTCTCTACTTCCCCAGTTTTTCTTATCATTAATTCCAAAAATAATCCTTGCACAATAGAATTTTAAGTGGGTGCTTTCAGAGGTTTCCAGGAAATCTTGGCACCCTTTTATTTGTGAGTAAAAAACCAAGGTAACATCTGTAAACTGATGGATATCATTTAGGCCGTAGCAGGTAAAAGTGTACCCTCATTTCCCTCAACATGAATTGTTGAGGAGGCTTCCATCCTGCAGTGGGTTGATAACGGCTGCACTTTACTTTTTTTTACTTTTAGGTAAAAGTGTAGGACAACTCGAATTAATCCCTAAAATAGAGTGGGCCAGTAAATCAGAATGTCTTATAATGGGGGAATTTTAACTTTCCAGATATTGAATGGAACTTGTGGATAGCTCACGCTCACACTAGCAAGACTTTTGTGGTGACTGTTTTATTGGATGACTGTTTTCTACAGCAACGTATTAGGGGATGCCTTCGCATTGCCAAGCACGCAACCAGTGTTGCCAACTCTTAATAATATTTCCCGCTAGCCGCATACTCAAAATCCGCTATTTTTAACACTTAACCCGCCAAATTTTTTAAATTTTCATTTGTTTGTACTTTGTAGTGAATAAAAACAAACAAACAAATAGTATATATAAATAGTTATTTATTTTCTGTTTTTAATATAAAATCAATATATAAAAATCTAAATTAATTTCGAAATTCAATATCTCCTCATCATATGCTTCTTGTGTACCTATTTTGCGAAGCACTTCTTCAGGTAAAACAATTTTTACAACACTTTTGAGCCCGTATCGTACTGATAAGATTGCATTAACCATGCCAACACTCATTCTGTTGCGTGTTTTGTTTTTTACTAGATTTAAGTTGCTGAATATTCTTTCCACATCTGCATTGGATAATGGCAAAATTAAAATACCCAATGCAAATTGGCTAATTTCTTTAAATGGATTTTCACCGCTTGCATCTGGATATTTCTAAACTTCTGACCAAAACTTCATTGTATTGTTGATGTTTTCCCATTTAACAAGAGTAATGTTTATATACTGTTGCTCATTTTTTTCAATTTGATTCAAAAGATTTGTCTACTCTTTGTACTTCAGATAAGATAGGTTTTAAAAATAAAATATACGCTAAATTACTTTCATCTTTGAACATTGAATAAAGAAGTTGTGCAGTATAACGTTTGTCAGTCAAAGGAGTTATTTCAAAATGGGCTTTTACTCGGCTACGGAGACCCTATTTCAATATACTCTTCTAAAATTCTTGTTATAGCAACTTCAATGGATAATCACCTTGTTTGACACGAATGAACTGTCTTTTTCGGATCTGCACCATCGTTTATGGCACTGTATAAATATTTGAATTGATTTTGTCAGCTAGTGGATTTACTTAACCAATTATAAGTTTCAGCGATCATGAATTCTAGACTTCTAGGGAATGTTTCGCGGGTTGCATGAGATACTGCTAATTGCAAAGAATGACATACGCATTTAATTAATATCAATTTCGGTACATCGGACTTCAAATGTGTATAAACGCTGTTATTAACTCCAATCATAACGCTAGCATTATCTGTCCCAATGCCCACAAATTATTTAAATTCTGGTTTAAATCGTTTCAGCTAATTCATCATATTATTTTTGGTATATTGTAATTATGGAAGGTAGATTAAATGATACTGAAAACAGACTGGCTCTGATGCCGTAGCCTAGTGGTCAGGCGCGCGGGTGCATAAGTACACGTGCCTTGAGTGACCGGGGTTCAAGCCCGTGACTACTGAATACGGTACTGTTTCTTGTATTCTGTGTATTTTGTAAACTCCTCTGACCGTTTGGTCGTCCCGGAGTATAAACAGAAAATTTATTTAAAGGAAGTTTAAAATTTTCCAGCGTTATTTTAATTGAATTTGAAATATTTTCAGCGTTACATTGATCTAATTCTACAAGAGCTAAGAATGTAGAAACTCTTTTATCGAATTGCTCATCATAATACACAATTGCAATACCTAATAGTTTTGTTACACTAATATCGTTTGATTCATCTAGTAACAAACTATAATTTGAAAAGCCATTGAGCACTGACTATAATAAATCTTTCTGAAAGTGGGGGTGTAGGATATATTTTATAACGCCGTTGCATTTTGTTCGATGAATTTTTAAAGTTTTGGCTGTTTGATCTTGGAATGCATTCTTACATAATTCACCAAGGTGGTCTATTGCCAGTATTGACGAGTGAGCACAACAAACAAACTTAACTTTGCTTCAGCTGTTTGTAAATTCTTGGTGGGAAAATTTAATTTAGATTGGTTGCCTGATCTATTAGGTGAAAATGGTTCTTCTACTGACTTAATATGTTTGAAAGTTTTTAAATGACTTTTAATGTTATGTCGGTAATTGGGATCGCATTTCTTGGAAGCCAATCAAATACGACGAATAAAAATTATTCAATGCCATTTCTTCGCGGTTTCAAAAAAGGCGTCATTAGAATTTTTCCCCACATTTTTAGATTTGATTCAACAATTAAAGCTATGACCCAACGGTCAGGTCGTTTGACCGCGGGCGTAACTACGTAAAATTGTTGGGGTTCTCCTCAGGGAAATTCCAGAATAATATAAAACCGATTCTTCGCTTTATAAAAAAAAAAACAACAAAAAAACTATGAAATATGATATCCCTACTATGTTTACGATGTATATCGATAAAACATTTCAATTATGAAATATTTTTATTGTTAATTAAATAATTACTTGAACAATTAATTTAATATTTGTTAAATAAATATTTCTTAATTTAAATGTTACATTGCCAAAATATATAAAATGCTAAACATTTATACTCTTCCCGCTAAAAAATCCGCTATCCGCTATTTCATATTTTAATCCGCTAAACCTGAAGCAATTCCGCTAAATCTAGCGGGAAAACCGCTAAAATGGCAACACTGCACGCAACAGAGCTCGCTCGCAACAAGATTTCAGGGTGCCCAGGGATTGACTGAGTCAAAAATTCTTACCGGAGAAAACAAATAGAATGTATCGGACGGAGGTCAGAGTGTAATATTGAAATTCACACCGGCCGACCGGGGTTTCCCCAGTAGTCTTGCGGCCAGTCCGCCCCTGGTGCCTTCACATTGTTGAGCGAGCGAGCAACAAGTTGCGAATTCTGAAAAATTTTGGAGATAGAATTTTAGAACAATAAATGGTATTCACCTATTACAGAATAAGTTTCTAAGCGTATTCGCAATAAATTAAATTTAATTTGTATTTATTTTGTTCTCTGTTTTTTCGCACGCAACAAACCTACTTCTAATTTTAAATGTGGCTAAAAAAAAAACTCGAGCCTATCCAGATTTCATTAATATTAGAGAAATAAAATATGCAAACTTATTCTAAGAAATAAATTTATGAATACTGGGCTGGCAGAAAAGTATTAGGAGTAAAGGTTCCTAAACCCATTATGGTTATATCTGCTCCACATGCTTTCCAATACACTAATCATTAATTTTTGAGCATTCTAGAGTCTAGAACGCTCAAAGATTAATGCTCAAGAATCTAGACACCCGTTTGTTTGGGCGAAACAAGAAATTCATATTGTATTAATAATAATAAAATACAAGATATATTTTACTATGACTACTAGATAAAAAATAGAAAAAAATATTAATACTATTATTATAAATAAAATACTATTACTATTAATAATAAGCTGACGTTTATTATTATTATTACAGTTGAGTTCTTGCATGTGGAAGGATATGGACAAATATGTAGGCACTTAAAAGTAGAAGTGCCTAAAACACTCTCATTAAAATTTCTGTTCTATCTGTTCTTGGAAAGACGTTCGAAACACTGATTATGAATCGCTTGAATAATGTGTACAGAGACAAACACCAGGAGTCCGACCGACATTATTTCTTCAGACTGGGCCACTCTGCTGAGGATGCCGTGGTGAAATTGCTCTCCCTGGTTCATGGTTCTGAAAGCAAATATGCGTTTGGAATTTTTCTCGACTTTAAGGGAGCTTTTGACCGCCTATGGTGGGAAAGCATTCTTTGCTGATTGAGGCTTGTGGACTGTCCGAGTGAAATCTATCATCTTATGCGTAGCTACTTTCATGATTGGAGAGTGGTGGGCTATAACCGCTTTGAGAAAGTTTGTTACACGGTCTCCAGAGGAGTTCCGCAGGGATCCATCATTGGTCCTTTCATGTGGAACTTCGTCTTGGACGAGTTATTAAATCAAGACATGAATGGTGTAGAGATTGTAGCTTACGCAGACGATGTTGCCATACTGGTGTGTGGTATACGCCCGATTAGAACTGGAGAAAAAGGCCAGTTGGGTTTTTGAACAGGATACAGACTTGGGCCTGGGTTCACAAGCTGATGATATTGCCGACGAAGTCGCAGTGCGCTTTGGTGGGCTCAACTTGGGCTTTGCCCCTATAGTAAAGTACCTTGGAGTCAATCTTGACCAGACACTGAGTTTTATTCCTCTTGCGAAGGCTATGAGAGATAAGATAAAGAAGCTGTATGGGAAACTGAGGAGAATTACCCAAACTGACTGGGGGATCAAAGGACGGAACTTACTCATTCTGTATGAGTGCCTCTTTGCCTGTGGAGCCTGGGTTCAGGTAGTAGACAGGTGTGTCGTGAAACGACACTTGGTGGCAGCTCAGAGATTTGCGTTACTCAGTGTAACCAGAGCTTGCCCTACAGTCTCCACGGAAGCCATACAGATTATCGCTGGTGCAATGCCAGTTGACTTAGTGGTTCTCGAGCGACTCCTGAAGTACCGAACTAAGAACAATATTCCCACGCAAATGTTGAGTGTTCGTTCTTGTCCCGATGCGGGTAGAACTTACGGCAGACCCTACTTGAAGGATGAGGGCAAGCGTATTTCGCAAGATGTCTATCGGCTCTGGCAGGAGCGTTGGACGATGTCCTCCAAAGGTAGAGTGACGTTCGAACTATTGCCTCACGTTTCAAAGTTAGAACAGATACGCAGGTGGCCTAAGCTGGGTGTTTTTCAGGCTATGGTTGTTACTGGACACGGACTTCGGTTGCGGCAACATCAACTAGACCTTGCGGACAGTGATCCCTGTCATTGCGGGCAGATTGAGGGTAGCCAGCATGTAATATTTCAATGCCAGATGTATGACATACCAAGTCGAAGGCTTATTAGCCGCTTAGGGGTTTCCTCTCCCCATGAATTGCAAAGACTTTTCGAGGATGAAAGTGTATATAAGATTTTCTTAGAGTATACCTAAGAAATGTAAATATTATTCGTAGTGCTCAGGGCACTACTTGAACCTAGCGTTCATTATTCCCGCATGCTTGCGAATATTAGCATTGTGTTGCAACTGCTTGTCGTTGCTTATTTAGTGTTGTATTATATGTATATGGTACATTTTGACCTCTAAATTGATGTATAATATGTTAGTTTGACTTCTAAATTGATTTAGATTTCTGATTGTGGTTTGATCAAAGCAATCTGATCTCTATGAACTTAGTGTTAAAAATTGGTGTAAATTTAAGGATAGTAGCGACCTGCCTCCACGGGGCTAGGGGTGGTAAACTTCCCTGCTGCAGGGCAATTCCATTTGCAGCTTGGAAGGCCAAATAGGTCGATGTGAATGGTTAAATTTCGTTGATGAGCTTATGCTCAGGGAACACTCCAATGAGTGTTAATATGATGATGTACAATCAATCCATTTTTACCAGGGATATTTTTACCGGAGATATTTTTACGGGTTACCAAAAAATATATATCTTACCACGTACTACTCGTGTGTCCAATACGATGCTTCCCTTTATTTTTTGCGATGTCGATTTTAAATCTAATAGCTTCCCTTTATTTTTTACAATGTCGCGTATGGTTTGGTCAACCAACATTATAATGGTTCATTAGAGATTTAACGGATGCACCGTTTTCTAACTTTTGAATAATTTCAAATTTTTGTTTAACTGAAAGGGCAACTCTTTTGGGTTTACCAATCATTTTCGCGATTTCTATAGAAAAAAAAATATATTTATTATAAAAAAAATTTCGACATCCCTGACATAAATAACGAAACAAAATTTGTCTTTTTGTGGTGCAACGGAACACAACAATCGACGCGACGCACTAAAACAAACTAAACATTTGGTTTCTGGTCTCTTCTTTTTTTTTTTTTTTTTTTTGAGCGACAGGTGTGAAGACAGTGAGTTGCAAGATAATAGGCACATTAATCTCCCAATGACGACTTATAACGCCACTTGTCGCTTATTTACGACTTGCAAAATATCTGCTTATACGTATTTTAGTTATTACTTGAATTTTATGATTTTATGATTTCGTTTTTTTTTTTTTTTTTTAATTTGGAGTCTTGAAGTGTCCCAATTTATCCGATCCCAGTAAATCGAGAGTCTGCTGTACTCTTGATCTTATCAGCAGCAGTGATTATTCATACAGTAAGAATCTGCAGATAAAAGAACCACTAGGTGGCAGTAAGCACAGTGTATTGATTGGGGAATTATTTAAAGATGTTACTACCATCAAGGGCAAAGGGAGGAGTTTTTGCTTTCTTAAAGTTGACTACAGTGGTTTCAGAAAGTTAAATTTTATGCAGTGGGAGCAACTGATGATGTTACCATCAGCAGATTCTAAATGGGAATCGTTGAATGAATTAATCATAGCAGCTACTAGGCTTTTCATACCAACTAAGAAACACTCTTCAAGGTATGGGTCTAAATGAATATCAGTCTTGTCAGATGAACTGATGCGACTCGTGGTAGAAAAGAAAAGTGCATGGGGTGCCTATAAATTATCAGCACAACACTATGGTAGATTTAAACTAGTCTGTAATCAAGTCACACAAAGGAGGTTAGGCAAGCGAACGCAGATTACGAGAAATCTCTGGCCTCTGTAATACCTGTTTTATAATCTCTTTAAAAAAATCTTACGGTTTTTTTTATTATTTTTTTCCCTTCTCTCCCCTCTGAAGTAGGCCCCCAGAGGAATTTGTTTTACCTTTTAGCAACATCAGGTGAGACGTCTCTCGAATTGAGACACTATATGCTCTACTGGGACTGGCCCACCTTCCGTGGTGTGTAGAATTACCTCTTCAAGTGACTGTTGCTTCTGAGTAGCCAAAGTGGCTCGAACAACACACACACTAATCACATTTCTGGCTCTTTTACAGTGGTATTGTTCTTCACAGAGACACGAGACAGAAATAACTTTCAAATGGAAAGCAGACACATTTCGAAATGATTCATTGACGCAATAAAGATGATCAAAGCAATTATCCTTGCCTCGTGAAGAACACTGTGTTCCAACTCAAAATGTGAGTGTATTCTCCGAAATTTCTATTTTCCGATTTTAATAATATTTGGGAATGATTTTTATAAACTACCCAAATATAAAATTTTATCGAAAACCATATATTAGGTAGGAGTCGAGTTATTACATACAGGACTCATGAGATCGATCTCAATTTTTTTTCATTATTTTATTAAAAGAATAATGAAAAAAATGACATTTTTACCTATGCACCATTATTCTCATGGACATTTTACCGGTGAACATTTTTTTCTGTGGATATTATTACTAGATTCATTAACCAAGACTTTTCCTTAATTTTCCACTCTGACTAAAAGCGACGCCGTAAAAATGCTGCCCAAGTGACCAGTCGAGATGTTTGTACTGTCGTTGTGCTTTGCTGTACTGTATTGTCAAAAGTAACCATACACGGCATCTTTCGAAGAACTTTTTTTGATGCTGTTAACCTTGTCTGATCAATCGCAGTTAAGCCTAAACGTGTCGTGGTTCCCAACTAAAATTAAATTAAAAACCAATCCCTTTATTAAACAAAGTATTTCCGAGTTAATTTCGGGTTCTCCTTTACCACTGTAATCAGGTCCAGCATTCTGAATTACCGTGCAGTCATCAAACTGGTAATTTCATAAATTGTGCTGATGTTCCAAAATATCGAATTAAACGCAACTGTAGTTCATTTGAATACCATATTTTCCTGAAAATTTAATTTTTGACAAGAGCTATAATAACAATTTAACAGCAGTGAATTGGCAGTTCCCTGTATACTAAGACAAGAAATCCTTACATCAACTAAATTTGCTTCTTCATCAAACATGGTTGCACTTCCAAAAAACCGTTTGTTTAAAAAGGAAAAGAGTAATGTATTTATCTTTGCCGTTATGAAACATATCAGTCTTCTAACAAAGCAGTTTGCGGTAAAGCATATGTAAGAGTTGTGTTTATCCGCTAACAAAAACTGTAATGTTGGTTTAAATTTTCCATCTGTAGGAAAACATTATCTAAGATTATTTGTGCCCATACATAGGTCTTTTCTAGTTAAATCATAACCAACATTCCAACTAGGCAATTATATTTAGATTTAGCTTTGATCCTCTTGCCTCTCCTTGTTGGTAATAATCCAGATTAGTCATTAATCTGACTAATCCTTTTTTACATTTAGCAACTGTTAGATGATTCTCGGACACTTAAAATAATTACGTAACGCTGTAATTACAGAGCTATAAATACAGAGCTATTTCTCTCTTACTAGTTCCTTCAAACTCTTGCGACATGCGGCAATCAGTGTTAAACTACGCATTCCCTACAGTTAGGCTAGCGTGCGTGCAACAAGCAACAACATATTTAAACAACGGGATGTTGGAAGTTTGGAAGTTCCTTGATGGAATCAAGCAGACAACATACAGTCACCCCCGACTTGCGTAAGGGTTGCGTTCCGCGGAACTCTACGTAAGTCTCAATTTTATGTAAGTCGGAATTTCCCTAAATGCTTATGCAGTACTCGCAGATTTGATTGAAGCGAAAAAGAAATGTTCGATGACCATGTAAATAGAATTATTTATTCTATTTTTTTTTTTATCTCATCCGCAGGAAAAATTACAGAAGTGTACAAAATTACAAAAAGAGCGAGAGAGGTGACAGGCATAACGTCAACAAGTTTTACCCTTCGAGCATCGTTGCCAGAATTAACTCTCCAGCTGATAAGCGCCGCTGCGGAAGTTAAGGGTTGTGGAGATTTAGAAGGGGATTTTTCCAACGCATCACAAAATTTCTCTGCAGCTGCAGAATCGGCACTAGCGAATTCACCGCATAGTTTCTTTTGGAAACCAGCGCGATGCTTGAACCTATTAAACCACCCGTTGCTTGCCACGAACTTGGCTTGGAGTTCGCCGTACTTATCCTTTATATCTTCATAAATACTTGTTGCTTTTGCTTGAATGGTCATTAGACTCAGGGGCACTCGCTTCTGTTTTCCATCCATATTATTAATAGCTTTTCCATCTTCGATATAGCACCTGAACGCTGTTTTGTGATAACTGTTGATCTTAAATGCGTTGATCCTTTAACACAGCGATTTCCAAACTGGAAGGCGCGCCTCCATGGGGAGGCGCGGACTAGTGCAAAAGGAGTCGCGAAAAGTTTAACAGAAATGTAATTTTCATAACATAACGTATATAAATAAAAAATATATATACATATAAATAAACTTTCATAACATAACATTAAATTTTATAACCTATTTTTAAAGCATTTACCGCCACCTATCTCATTCTAACTTCGATATAAACATGAGATAAACATTTATTTGAAAAAAAAAAATTATATTTTGCTGAAATAGATTGATGAATTATGATTGATATGATATGATATGATATAATGTAATATAATATATATAATGTAGTGCGTACTATGTATGACATATATAGGTAGATTGCATAGTATATAGCATTAGCTGCATGGTTGAAAATATGGTTTCAGCGGTGTGCGATTGTGTTTTTTATTGTTTTTGGCGTGATTACTTACTGATAACAATCGTTACTGATTTAGTAGTTGTATTTTTTAAGAATATAAATTTAATCCTAATATTTTTAGACGAATGGATAAATTTTTGATTGGTTACAAGAGAAAATCCACTAATAATGAAGATACTGATGCAAGTAATGGTAGTGGGAATACAAGCAACAGGGAACAAGGAGGTAGAACTCCCAATAAAATAAAATACGATTCATCCTATTTATCATTAGGATTCACAAGTGTTATCATAGATGGCTTGGAAAAACCAATGTGTTTGTTTTGTACGAAAGTTTTGGCTGCAGATAGTATGAGACCAGGCAAATTAAAACGGCACCTTAAAACTATACATTCTGAATACGTTGGTAAGCCCATAGAATTTTTTCAAAGAAAATTAGATGAGTTTAATAAACAAAAGCAAACGTTCAAAAAAATAGTTTCTGTTCCATCAAATGCATTGCTAGTACAATGCAGATTGGTATTTGTATTGGCATTATCCATATGTGTATTTGGACAATGCAGATAGGAGAAACTCTAGTTTTGCCAGCAGCTATTGATATGGTTAAAATAATGTTCGGCGAATCATATGCGAAACAGTTGCGACAAATACCGCTTGCTGATAATACAGTTGGCAGAAGAATCGATGATGTATCTGAAGATCTTTGGGATCAGTTAGTTTCTCGACTGCGTATTTCGAAATTCGCCATACAAGTAGATGAGGCAACTGATGTAGCTAAAGATGCTCATTTAATTGCATATGTTCGATATGTTGTAGAAACTAGTATAATGGAAGATATATTATTTTGCAACCCCATTCCTGGAAAGGCCACATCCAATGAAAATTTTAATATAATTGACACTTTTTTTGATGAGAACGACATAAAGTGGAATAACCGCATTGGATTCTGTACTGACGGAGCACAGTCAATGTCAGGACACAAGGCAGGTCTTCAAGCATTAGTTTAAAAGAAATCACTCGAAGTTATCTGGACGCACTGAATGCTTCACAGAGCAGCTCTTGTGTCAAAAAATATGAGCGAGGAACTCAACATTTTTACAAAAGTTACGAAAGTTAAAAGTTAGGTTGTTTGCAAAGCTGTGTGAAGATATGGAAGCTAATTATACCTCACTTCTATACTATTGTGAAGTGCGCTGGCTATCTTGTGCAAAAGTGATTCAAAGGGTGTTTGAACTCAAAGAAGAGATGGCAATTTTTCTTGATGAAAATCATAATGAAGAGGCAAATTTATTTAGGAATGATAACTTTATTGTTAAACTTGCCTATTTGGTTGAAATTTTTGGAAAATTGAGTGTTTTGAATAAATCAATGCAAGGACCACAAATGCATTCACTGATTCAAAAAGACAAAGTGAAAGCATTCATAAAAAAATTGGAGCTATGGAAATCAAATTTATAAAAAAATAGGTTCGACATGTTTCCACTTTTAAATGATTTCTGCGCCAGAGTTAATTAATATTGAAGCAAACAAAATTCAATTTACTGAACACTTGGATGGTTTGCTAATGCACTTTTCACATTATTTCGAAGATCTTGATTTTACAAAGTTCGCGTGGATACAGAATCCATTTGTCGATGAACAAGATGATGAATTTGGATTGATAACTATTGAAAAGGAAAAATTGATAGAATTATCATGCGATACTTCATTGAAACAAAAATTTCAGAGTGAAACCCTAGTTCAATTTTGGTTGAATCGAAGTGAAGAATATAATACTTTGTCCAGCAAAGCAATACAAGTACTGCTGCCATTCGTAACATCATATTTATGCGAAACGGGATTTTCTGCATTAGCTGCAATGAAATCCAAATATCGAGCCCGTTTAGTAGTAGAAAAAGAGCTACGAGTAGCACTCTCCTCAATGACACCTAGATTTGATAAATTTTGTGCTAATGAACAAGCACATCCATTCCATTAAAAACAAATTAATTTAAAAACGAATATGTATATAGTAAAACCTTGTTATTATTCTCTCAATTACATTTTTTTCATTTTTTGTATTAATACGTTTTTTACCATTTAAAAATGTGTCTGTATTATTTCATGAAATAAAGGGTAAAGATTAGATTTTTTTTTAAAAGGGGTATAGTAACAAAGTTTGGAAACCACTGCTTTAACATGTTCGTTTATACGCGCACTGTCCCTTAAAATATGTAGTATTCACTGTTGAAGCAGCGAGACCTAATTCCGTGCAATATATGACAAACTTTGGCCTCCTTCGGTACATCTTAATTAATCATCTTCATTTCTAAACAATTTTGTTTCGTTTCCTAGCACTGCCAGCACTTGCACTTCCCGTTGGTCCCTTTATTTTCACCATTGTAATAAGTAAATAGGAATGAAGAGAATGTTCTGAAAATTTATTTGTTTATTATATGATTGAAGATTTCAGTGAAGGGGAATTCATTTCACCATAATACCGTATCGTAAAAACCCACAGAATTCCAGTTATCGGTATTATCGCAAATGCAATAAATCGAGTTTATATTGCACTAACAGAAAAGCCCAGTAGACCGGAAAGTACGATTGTTTTATGGTTGTGTCCTCCAGAAATGTGTTTTAGAAAATATCACAGAAAAGGCGTTTAAAATTGATTCTTATAACGGAACATATGAAAGGCTAGCCGTAGCCTAGTGGTCAGTCGCGCGGGTGCATAAGTACACGTGCCTTGAGTGACCGGGGTTCAAGCCCGTGACTGCTGAATACGGTGCTGTTTCTTGTATTCTGTCTACCTTGTGAACTCCTCTGACCGTTTGGTCGTCCCGGAGTATAAACAGAAAAGTTTATTTATTTATAACGATGAAAGTGCAGTGCAATTTCCATTATAAAAATGACCCTTTAGAGAGATAAATAGCTTAGTTATACTGTATAGCAAAAATTTCAACTTCCGAGGTCTTGGAACGAATTACCAAAAAAAAAAAAAAAAAAGTGTTCTGCGTTCACATTAGGATATTTTCGCGATACTTCCATTTATTCATGCGGTGTGCAAAATACGTTTCCACGATTTTCTTAAGTTTGCACCCGCCGGCAAAAACTTGCGTGAGGTCGAATTTCCGTAAGTCAAGTATTACGTTAGCCGGGGAGTGGCTATATTAGCATTAGTAGAGGCATATGATGCAAGAAAGCAAGCTTATACAGCATCAACAAAAAAAAAAAAAAAAAAAAAAAAATCCCATTTCGTACATCCATCCGCTCTAAAAGTTTGTCCAGTTCTTCCTTGAATTTAAGCTATCAACTTCCACAACGACAGACGGAAGTTTGTTCCAGCAGTAAACTACCCGCTGGCTACAGGCAAATTTCCGCACATCTATTCTACAACTGTCTTTCCTCAATTTGAATTTATACCTCAGGTTCGTAATCTGAGCAAGAGGAAGAATCCCGTCAACGTTGAGCCTTGCCAACCTATTCAAGATTTTATATACCTCAATCAGATCACTTCGCATGTGCCTAGTCTCCTGACGCCTGATTTGCAGAACTTGCAAATTGCAGGCGTCTCTTGCATTGTCCAGAAAAGTAAAACTATTCTCTTATGTACCTTCATCATTAATTTTAATTTTAAGTATAAAACTTCATCAGAAACTTACTTTTTTCTGCATATGGGATCTCTGTGCACAAACCGTCGTTTCCCCTGAATTTCCACCCGTGGAATGGACATTCAATACATTCTCCAAATACACGACCTCCAATAGCAAGATGTGCACCTAAATGAGGACAGAAAGCGTCTAACACATACGACTTACCATTTTCTCCACGAAAAATCGCAAATTCTTTACCTGTAAAGGAAAAGAGAAAGATTTTAAATAATGGCTACAACTTCTATAGTGTGTATAAGGTAAATTAAAACTAATAATTTAACTCAATGCTTAAGGATATTGAACTGAAGTAACCTGAGAGATATTTCCAGAATTTCTAAAGCTTCTTCTTTGTTTAAAAATACCTTAAATTGCGTTAGCTTATCTGCTTTTTATGTTCTCCGCGTGAAATCCAAAGATGATTCTAAAGTTAACTCTCATAATTGTCGATCTTATGAATTACAGTAGAATCTCAAAAATCGGAATTATCAAGAATCCGGCACTTTTTTGAATATTTATTCGAGGATAGTCGACAGGACAAAGGAAAAAGATAAATTGGTTGATAGGATATATGTGCTGCCCGGACTTAAAGCACTTCAGATGCTGGATTTATATATTATGTTCCATTAATAATTTCTTTACACCAATTTCTTTGTTTTACATATTTTATAGAGTGCATGTCATTGGTACTATGTACTGCATTTGAAACATATGAAATTCATTTTGCGAGGCATTCATTACTAATTTACAGTGTAGTACTTTGTAGGAAAGTAGTTTTTGTTTAGTGTTTAAGGCGTTTCGAATGCTGAACTCATATCTCACCATTTGTACCTCATATTATCAGCAGTGAATATTCATGCATTAAGAATTTTCAAATAATGGATCGACTGGGTGACAGTGATCACAATGTACTGATGTGGGAAATACTTAAAGATATCACTACCATCAAGGCTAAAGGGAAGGGCTTTTGCTTTCGTAAAGGTGATTACAGGAGTCTCAGACAGTTTTTAAATTCTGTACATTGGGATCAACTCATGATGTTACCACCATTGAATTATAAATGGGAAGCCTTCAGAGACTTAATTTTGGAGGCTACTAGACTTTTCATTCCAACTAAGAAATACTGTTCAAGGTTTAGGCCTAAGTGGATGTCAGATGAATTAATGAGGCTCGTGGGAGAGAAGAAAAATGTATGGGATGCATATAAAGTATCAGTTGACACAGAAGCCTATGGCAGATATAAGCTAGTCTGTAATCAAGTCACAAAGGAGGTTAGGCAGGCGAAGGCAGATTACGAGAAATCTTTGGCAAAGAATGCAAAGAAAAACAGCAAAGAGTTCTTTACTTATGTAAACTCTAGAAGGAAAGGGATGAATCGGATTGGACCACTTAAATAATGGGTTTACTATTCATGATCATGCTCAGGTAGCTGATAAACTGAATGAATATTTTGCATCAACATTCACACATGAGGAGTTATTCAATGAGGGAAGTGCCAGAAGTAGATCAAACTCTAACAGAGAGCTAAGTGATTTTGTAATAACTGAGATCAAAGCGGAGGAGAAATTGTTGAAGTTAAACATAAGGAAGTCACCTGGGGTGGACTGGATCTATCCAGTTATATTAAAGGAGGCAGAAAACGAAGTGAGCAAACCTTAGCCATAATTATGCGAGCTTCCTTGGACTCAGGGGAGGTCCCCATAGACTGGAGATGTGCAAATGTATCACCAATTCACACAGGGAGTTCAAAAGGTGACACAAGTAACTATAGACCTGTTAGTTTAACTTGTGTTCCGGGGAAAATAATGGAATCACTGGTTAAAGAAGTATTGCAGGATCATCAAGACAAGACTGCAGTAATAGTTAAAACACTGCATGGGTTTGTTAAAGGGAGGTCTTCTCTGACCAATTTGATTGTATACTGTGATGTGGTCACAAAGGAACTAAATGCCAAAAATGATTTTGATATCATATACTTGGATTTCGGGAAAACTGTTGCACATGGAAGACTGCTGTACAAATTGGAGAGATATGGTATTAAGGGTAAGTTGCTACAATGGATAAAGGAATAGTTGAGTGGGAGAAGACAGACAGTGGTAATCAATGGACACTGCTCTTCGTGGACAAATGTTATTAGTGGAGTTCCTCAGGGTTCGGTGTTGAGCCCATTGTTGTTTTGTATATTTATCAATGATATCGATGAAATTATATCAGGTTTAATACCCAGGTTTGCAGATGGTACAACGGTTGCATGGTTGTTAACGACAGTAAAAACAGTATGCTACTCCAACTGAATCTAGATAAGTTGGGAAAATGGGCTGAGAAGTGGCAACTGAAGTTTAACATTGACAAATGCAAAGTACTACATATGGGTAGCAATAACCGAAGAGAAACGTACCAACTGTGTGGTAGTACACTCAGGGAAGTGGAAAGTGAAAAAAGACCTGGGGGTATTTGTGCAGTCAAATATAAAGTTCGCTGAGCAGTGCAGACGGGGTACCAGGGCAGGTCATGGAGTCTTGTCAATGATATATAGGAATTTTGCTAGCAGGGCCAGGGAGGTGATTATCCCGTTATACAAGGCAATGGTCCGGCTACACCTTGAGTACTGTGTACAGGTTTGGAGGCCTCATTTTAGGAAAGATGTAGAGTTGCTAGAACAAGTATAAAGAAGGGCAACAAGATTGGTGAGGGGAACAAAGAGGGTGCTCTTATCAAGAAAGGCTTAAATTCTGCAAATTGCAGCGCCCCGAGAGTAGGCACCAGCGAGGTGATCTGATTGAGGTGTATGTCTTGTCTCAACCCATTCAATGCCTTGAATGGGTTGAGCAAGCTGAATGTTGATTGGATTTTTGCTCAGATTAAGAACCTGAGGGGGCACAGTTTCAAATTGAGGAGAGAAAGTTATAGAATCATCATCAGACATTTTCAATCCACTGCAGGATGAAGGCCTCTCCAGGAGCTTTCCAGTTCCTTCTGTTTTGAGCACTGGCCATCCATTTACTACCCACAAACTCATGAATTTCATTTATCCATCTCCGCCTTTGTCTTCCAGGTTTTCTTCTAGCTCTTCTTGGGTACCATTCTGTTATTTTCTTAGTCCATCCGTCATCATGTCTTCGAGCTATGTGTCCTGCCCAAGACCATTTTAGTTCTTTAGTTTTGATAAGAATGTCCTTTACTTGAGTTTGCTGCCTAATCCATGTGTTTCTCTTCTTATCTAACAGTCTGATTCCCAATATAATTCGTTCCATTCTTCGCTGTGTAGTTCTCAGCTTCTCTTCCATTCTTTTGGTGAGTGCCTAAGTTTCACTTCCATAAGTCATGGTGGGGAGTAGACATTGGTTCATTATTTTACGTTTCAGACAAACTGGGATATTGCTCTTCAGTATGTGACTGTATTTCCTGAATGCTATCCGTCCAAAATTTATTCTTCTCTTGACTTCCAGCCATTTATCTTTATTACAGCTAATAACTTGTCCCAGATAAGTATATGACTCCACCTTTTCAATTACTGCTCCTTCAATAATTTTTCCCTTTCCGTGGCATTCTTGTTCATCATTACTTTTGTTTTAGCTATATTCATTTTTAGTCCAAAATCCTTACTAACTGTGCTTAACCGATTAAGATTTTCCTCTAATTCTTTGGGATCGTGGCTTATGACCACAATGTCATCTGCAAATCGTAAATGGTTTAAGTACTCTCCGTTCACATTGACTCCTTTCTGCGACCAGTCTAATCTTCTGAAAGCTTCCTCAAGGGCAGCAGTAAACAGCTTCGGAGATATTGTGTCTCCTTGTCGAACTCCTTTCTCGATTTTAAATTTCCTACTGTCTTTGTCTAGTCTAATAAAGGAGATAGCACTCTCATATATTTTCTTCAAAATCATAATATGTGGGGTATCTATGCCTTGTCATTCCAGTGCCCGAAACATTGCCTTATGCTGTATGGAGTCAAATGCCTTTTCATAATCCACAAATGCCAGGCATAATGGTGTTTTTTATTTATTTGCTTTCTCCATTGGCTGTGATATTACGTGAAGGTGATCCATAGTTGAGAATCCTGTCCTAAAGCCAGCTTGCTCTTTCGGTTGATTCTCATCAAGTATTCTTTCCAGTCTGTTAGTAATGACCCTTGTGAACAACTTGTAGATGTGGGATAACAAGCTAATTGGTCTATAATTTCCAATTTATCTCCTTTCTTATGCAGCAAAACTATGATTGCATTATTCCACTGCTTAGGCGTCATACCTTTTCTAATGTACTTTGTGAAGAGCCTTGCCAGTTTTTGTGTTACGTCTCTTTCTCCCAATTTTAACAACTCTACAGTAACTTCGTCTTCCCCCGGGGCTTTCTGATTCTTCATTTTCTTCAATGCATGTTCAACCTCACCAGGAAGAATATCGGGTATGTCGTATGTGTTGCTAATTTGCATTCCATCTTCCCCACTGCTGGCATCATTCCCTCGCTCCTTGTATAATTCTTTATAGTAGTCTTCTGCTATTTGAATTATGCCTTCTCTGCTGTTTATAAGTACACCATCGCTATTCTTCAGTTTCAGTATCACTAGTCTTTCTGTATTACTGCTCATGGCTGCTGATTTAAATCCTTTGTTTTCCCTTAATGGGTGTTCTACTTTTCTTGTGTTAATTCTTCTTATGTCCTCTCTGAGTCTCTTTCTAATGGCTTTGCATAACTCAGTATACTCAATTTTCTCCTTGTCAGTGTTTATCTTGCTCTTCATTTTTCGCCTTCGGTTCATCATAACAAGTGTTTCTTGACTAATTTTTTCTTTGGATTTCTTTTTCCCTATAGGTTTCTTGGGCTTTATCACTTTCAGAAAGTTGTAATATTCCTCGTCGATGTCTTGGTCCTGAGCAGTCTGCAGAAGCTCAAACTTGTTCTTAAGTTCCAGTACATACTGCTTTTTCTCCTCTTCTGTTATCTCAAAGACCTTTGTATTATTTACTCTAGTCAGTTTTTTTCTTTCCTTTCCTACATCTATATCAAGTGTACATCTTACCATTCTGTGATCACTTCCAACATTTACCTTATTCAGGACAGTAATATCATTCACAATATATATTCTGTTAGTGAGGATGAAGTCGATTTCATTAGTTGTTAATGTATTTGGACTCTTCCATGTCCACTTTCTGTTCATCCTTTTCTTGAAAAAAGTGTTCATTACTGAAAATCCTTGAGATTCTGCAAATTCCACACGTTTTTCGCCTCTTTCATTTCTTTCACCAATTCCAAAATTTCCTATAGTTCCCCTTTCTGCGCTGTTTTGTCTTTTTCCAACCTTAGCATTGAAGTCCCCATTAATAATAGTGTAGTGGGTTTTCTGCTCATCTAGAAGACTCTCAATTTCGGTGTACATTTCTTCAACCTCTTCATCATCATGGCTCGATGTTGGTGCATAAATCATTATAACCTTTAGCTTGTACCTCTTAGAAATCTTGAGTATTAGCCTTGACACCCTTGGTGATGTACTTTTGAATTCCAAAATGTTGTTTTTTAAATCTTTATGGACCAGATACCCAACTCCAGCTTCACTCCTTTCACTGTTTCCATTGGTGTACAGCAGATTTCCACTTGATAAACTTATAAGTGATTCATTTCTTCTTCTTGTTTCAGCCAAACCGATGATATTCCAATTCACATTTTCTAATTCCTTTTCCAGCTCTAAGATCCTGTCTTCACCGATGAGTGATCTTACGTTGTAACAGGCCAAGTTCAGTTTCCGTGCATGGCAGCCTGGTCGTACGCAGAGATTCTTAGCACCCTCTGCTTCCACACTGATCCTCTCGCTGTCGTAAGAGGGGGAGTGAAAGCTGTTGGGGACTGAGGGCCATTTGTTTTGTCGTGCTGTCATATGCTGGAGGGTTTGGTCTTTTCCTCTTCACGCTGACCAGGCGTCTTGAAGAGAACCACTCTACACGTTCGTTGCCACCTAAGTGACGTAACAGGGCTTGCCATCGAGAAGGTGTGCATGAGTGGATTTTAGGGAGGCAGGCCAACCAGACTTCTCCTAAATCTTCTGTAATAGAAAGATATTGGATCCATCAGTGTTTTAGACTGAGTGTCTGATAACACACAGGATACCTGTTTCCCTCTAAGCCCCTCTAAGTTGTAGAATAGATGTGCGGAAATTTGCCTTTAGCCAGCGGGTAATTGATTGGTGGAACAGACTTCCATCTTTTGTTGTGGAAATCGATAGCCTAAATAAATTTAAGGCTGAGCTGGACAGGCATTTGGCACGAATTGAGGGGTGAAATGGGAGATTTTTTTTTTTTTTTTTTTTTTTTTTTTGGCTGAAGCTGCATAAGCTTGCTTTCTTTAATCGCATGCGTCTACTAATGCTAATGATAATATTAAAAAAATATTGGACAATGGCAATACCCTATTGGAGGCAAGATTTTTTTGCCTGAGTTCTGCCACTGAGAAATATTTAAAGTGCGTAAGTGTGTTTAGGAAGACGACGAAGGGAAGTGTGAGAAAGAAAAAATTTGAAATATATGATGCATTGTATAGCAGTTGTATAATGGGGGGTGGGGAGAGGAGAGCTGTTGACTGGTAAGAGCAAGAGATCATAAAACAAGAGACGTGGGAACTACAAAGTGAATTAAGCGTGAGAACGGGAAAATTTTATCAAGAGGTGGGTATTAGATAAAGATAGAGAAGGTATTTCAAGTATTTATTAAATGAGGAACTCCTAAGAGAACCAATAGAAGCAACAAGTATTCATAGGCCTATATAAATTTAAAGTGTGCACTACTTTTTCAAAAGTTCTTAATATCTCGTGTTTCACGCTGCGGCCTATTGAAATAAAGACAGATAAATATGCTCACAACTATACCTAAAGCGCTGACTGGTTTGCAGTCTCCCACTTTTAAGTTACGTGACTCAAGTAATGAAAACCACCCATTGGGATAGACAGGAGGCGGATTTCCTGCATCTCTCGTTTCCATCACTTCTTTTACAAAAGTCTTGGTGACTCGACCTCTTTGTTTTGCTTCTTCTGCTATGTAGCTAAAACCAATGTCCGTTAGATCCTGTAACAAAATGAAAAGAGAAGCGTTATCTTTCAAGAAATAACCATTCCGAATATAAAGGTTTGATCGAAAAGTTCGGTGAATGATTTTATAATTCTTAAACGCGTAGCAACAGGTAAAAAATATAAACAGGACTTACAACAGCATCTTTTTAGCATGGCGCACAAGTGTTTTAACCTGTTTCGCCAGTTAAGTGGAAGGCTGTTTTGAGTGAAAAACTTATTTTTCTCACTTATTGTCCTCTCGAGTAGCGACTGATTATAATCACCATTTTCTCCATACTGTGTGGAAAGGCCTGAGTTCGAATCCCGTCAGTGACGCGAGAAATTGCTATTGACTTTTCTGAAAACTTGGCTGAATTAGGCGGTCTCGGGCGATTGTTGAATTTTTTCTTCTTTTTTTTTTCTCCCTTTTGGAACTCCGGTTTTTGGAACTGACTAATGAAATGCGCACTAGCGAACATAATACGCTGTTGCCTCATAATCTTAGTTGCCGTTGACCTTAATACCTAACCTATCTCATTTGTCGCGTATACTAAAAGTAACGAAATTTGAACAACATGTGAACATTACAATTTGTTGTAAACTTGGAACGTCACTTAAGGAAACATATAAAATGCTCACTAGAGTTTATGGAGATCACTAATAATAACTGCAATAAATTCACCAATCCGCACATATATATATATAATATAAAAAAGACACTGAGAAAATGATAAAAAATATGAAGTTAAAAGCGATAAAAATAATACGCACACAGTGAGGTGGCGTTGCATCAGCAACACCTTCTTGTGTAGGAATGGACTGGTCCTTAACGCTGGTGAAGGCTCGAAGTCGGGATTTCTGATGTTAGTTCACAGGTGGCGATCAGTTTACAGTGTCTGCCAGAAAGAATGATCGGCGTCGAGATCTTTTCGACTTCAAACATGGAATGATGGTAGGGAAAATATTTTCAGGTGCCAGTATCTCGACAGCAGCCAACATGGTTAAGTGATCCCGATCTGTGGTGTTACTAGTTTACGTGACTTGAATAACCAGCCAAAGGCCACACGTGGAACAAGCCGCGTGTTGTCGACGCCCGTGGTGAGTAACGTAGCAGCGAAGCAGCACTTTAGCCCATTTGACCAACCAGTACAACGTAGGAATAGCAAAACCGATATCCACATGGACTGTGCGCCGGACATTAGGTCGTATAGGCTTATGGACAGTCGACGGTCGTCACTGGTGTCCATGCTCACTGCTAGACACAAGAAGCTACGTCTGGGCATATCCGCACCAACACTGGACCACCGACATATTGAAATTTGTCGTTTGGTCTGATCCTATTTCCAATTCTATCATGCTGAAGGGCGTATCCGCATTTGGAGGAAGCAACACGAAGCCATGCCACCGGATGCACTGTTAGTGTTCGGTAGGCTGGAAGCGGTGGTGTTATAGTTGTTCGGGAAATATTTTCGCAGCATGCCTTGGATTTTTGGTTCACTGTTAATCAACGGTTGGATGGGAACTCCTACCTTTCTATCGCCGCCGACCAAGTACTCCTCTTCGTGATAACAGTACGAGGGGGGGGGGGTTTCAAAAATATTTATATTCACCCAGAATTTGTGATGGGAGGTTGAAAAAAACACCATGTAGGCTATTATACTTGTTCAACGTAGCCACCAGACAAAATGACACAATTTTCAACCTCTCAATATACTTCCGCAGACCAGTTTGGTAGAAGTCCTCTGACTGTCCTTCAGACCACGAGTTGGCAGCAGAAATCACATCATCATTAACTGCGGAGTGTTTTCCACAAAAAAGGACTTCAGGGCAGGAAAGAGGGAGGAATTCGAGGGTGCAACGTCGGGAGAATAAGTGGGATGCGGCAATATTTCAAACCCGCATGGGCACACATCACTGCAGCATGCGAGGATTGAGCATGGGCATTATCGTGCAGCAGGTGCATTCCTTTTGACAGCTTTCCCTGTCTTTTTTCTTTTATAGCAGCACGTAGCTTTTTGAGAAGGTTGAAATAATACTTCGCCGTCACAGTACAGCCCTTTTGAAGGTAATCTGTTAGTATTACACGTGGCTAATACCAAAAAAACTTAACAGAATCACATTGCCAGCACTTTGGTTGCACCTTTGCCTTTTTTTTTAAGGGGGGAGTTGATTCGGCATGCTTCCATTGTTTTGACATTTCTTTAGTTTCGAGATCATAGTGGTGGATCCAAGTTGGCTATCCGTGAAAAAACTCCTCTTGCTTTTCCTGGCATATCAACAGCATTTCATGTATGCATTGTGCCCTTTCCTTCTTCTAGGAAGGGGGTCAGAATTCTGGGAACCCATCTTAGCAGACACTTTACTCATATGTAACTATTGATGGATGATGTTGTCCACAGGTAATTTGGAGACTGCAGCTAGTTCTTTCACGCTAATATGGCGATCTTCCAGGATTAATGCCTCAATTTTTACAACACTGTTCTGTTACATCAGTTGCTGGCATTTCTTCATCACACTGAGGTTCTTCCACATTTGAATTGTTCATACCAGTGTGAAACAACATTGTAATCTGGGAAATCTTCTCCATAAACAGCGACCATTTCTTCGTTGATTGTTTTGGGTGTTTTCCCTTACAGAAAGAGAAACCGAATCACTGATTTGTATTCCACTTTATCCACTCCACTTCATTCAGTGCTACAAAGAAAAAAAAAAGAATTGTCAGATCGAAATCAAAATTTATGTGGTTCCTGTAAACATTTAAAGGTATCAAACAAAAAAAAAACATTTATTCTTGCTATTAAAATTACTTCAGACGAATACAAATCGTTTTTGGATCCCCCCCCCCTTTTTTTAATATCCCCTCATATATCCGGCCAACTCTGGCGGCTATCAACAGGACAACGCGCCATGCCACAAGGCTTAGTAGGTTACTAATTTGTTTCAGGAACATTACAGTTAATTTTCATATCCGTCCATTATCGGTCGACTACTCAGCCGATTTCATTCCGATTGAACATGTTTGGGAACCTTATGGAAAAGGACATTCGATGCTACGACCATTCACCTGAAAATTGTGGGCATTACTGGACACATTGCGCAACGCATGGGATACACAGTTACAGGATACCCAGCAGCATCTTGTGGAGTCCATGCCAAGGCATGTACGGACTGTATTATGGCCAAAAGGTGGCTTCAGAAGATATTAAGTAGGTTTTGCTATTGTAAAGCCAACTCGGCGTGCGTGCGGTGTGTGTGTTAAGGAGTTAAAAGTGATAAAACACAAAGCTTTCGAAAGTGATCATCTGTTTATCCAGCAGGAAAGTTTACAGTCACTGGGACATCTTTAAATAACACCAGCAGGATGACTATTCGATACGCGTTACTGAAGGAACATGGGAATTAACCTGCGCAAGTGCATGGAGACTGGAAACGGACAGCCGTTACCACCGGCCGTCGGTAGAAACTTCACTGTTGGGATGATACAGTCGGAAATAGTGTGTACCCCGCTGACACACACACACACACACACACACACACACACACACACACACACACACACACACACACACACACACACACACACACACACACACTATATTCCCAAATGTATCACTCCGACAGTGAAGTTTGGCGGAGGCAGCATGATGGTTTCGGTTTATATTGAGAAAAAGAGTATACAGAGTTGAGAGAGAGAGATCTTTATTGCAACTTAAGAAATGAAAAAAGATTGTTTCAGAGATCTTAATGTTGCAACCGACCTATCACGGCACGCAGGCCAGGGGTTAACAATGGCAAGACTGTATATACAAAGTGAAGTAAACTAAAAAAAAAAAAAAAAACTCAGTCCAACTGATGTCATTGCATGGAAAGTACCTTCTTTCTATATCTTTTATCACATGCGAATTTGTTGAGATCAGCATCAAGTTTGTAGACCTTGGGAGAGCATCTGTAAAGGGAGGAATCGATCAGTCAGGAAGAGTCTAGAATTCCGGACGGACAGTCTAGGGGTTGTCCGCAAGGCAAAGATAGGGATTCTCCAGCAGCATGTATCCCAGATGGATGGCTCAGAGATAAGTCCTGCAACCATTTTCACTGTGATGACCAACCTCCGGGAATCAATAAGGTCGGAGAGACGGGGAATCCTCATTGCATTTGCTAATGCTGTTGTTATAGCTTGTGGCGGCAGATTGGATTTCCAATTGGCCCATTTGAGTAGCCAATATTCAGCTGCAATGAGAGGCTTTTTTAGTCTTTTGGGTGGTTGAGGCCCAGACTTCCGATGCGTACAGTAATGGTGGGTAGATAATCTTTCTGATGTATTTCCTGATTATTTTGGGATATTTAATGTGCAACAGATTTTGTTTTGTTATCCAACGAAGACTCGAAGCCCGTGAGGTGAGTTTATCTAGCTGCGTATTGAAACGGAGTTTAGGGTCAAATGTTACACCTAAGTCAGAATGTGAATTAACAACAGGGATTTTGGTGTTTCCAAAAGTGGGAGCAATCACAGAAGGGTCGGTCTTCAGAGAGAACATCATTGGGGTAAGAATCGTCAGGTCATCTGCGTAGGAGATGATGTTTTGGTTATTCTGCACCAGTGGGGCTATAATTGCTGTGAACAACAATCCAGAGCGGTATCCCCCTGTGGTACTCCAGCGGTAACAGTCCTCCGATAGCATCTTCCTCCAGTGTCAAGTCGCAACAACCTCTTGCTAAAGAGAGCAGATAGAAAGCACAGCATATCTCCCTTGATGTTATACAAATATGATTTTAAAAGCCACAAAAGAGAAGGGACATTCACAGCATCAAACGCACCCTCGATATCTATGTAAGTTATGACAAGATCGCAATTGCTCTCGAACGCTGTTAGTATGGCATTTGTGGTTGCGAGGAGGTTTGTAGTCGTTGATCGCTGTGAGAGAGCATAGTGAATCTCGGGAGGATTATTTGCGAGTATTTGTTTGGTGAGGACTGGTAGCAGCATTTCTTCCAATATCTTCAGACGTGTTGAGGCTTTAGAAATTGGGCGGTAATGTTTACTTGATGATGGGTTACGGTTCTTGGGTATAGGCCTGACAGTATAGCTGTTCCACTCAGCTGGAAAGGAGCCCGTCTTCAAGATGTCATTGTATATAGACAGCAGTGGTTGAATAATAAAAGGGCTGAGGCCCTTAACAATGAATTGGGGAACATTATCAGCTCCTGCAACAGCAGTGGGAGCCAATGCGTTGATGGCTTTTATAAGTTGAGGTGAGGTGAAATTATAGCTGTGAAGGATATCTAGATAAGGCGTGATCTGGCATGTCAAGTTTTGGGGGTAGCACACTTGACGGTTGAAATCTCGTGATGTCGTCCATCCATTGGCCAGGATCAACAAGGATTTGGTTGCTTAGGCACCTATGAGGATAGGGGATTTTTCCCATATGAAGCAGTGAAGAAATTATCAATCGCTGATGATTTTTTTCTGTTGAAATGGGCCTGTGCTTTTGAGTACCAAATTCGATCACGAACATTGTTTGTTTCCTTCCAAAATTTTGTGCGGTTGTTGTTTCAGTTGAAAAGCTGCATTGAGGTCCTTGTTCCACCACGCCTTCGAGTGGGAGTTTTAACCTTCTTGGAGGTGGAAAAGTTTGCGACAGTATTAATGCAGTTTGTAAGAATGGTTGTTCTAAGCGTGACCTCGCACCCTTCGAGGACATGCCAAGGAATGAGCCATAAGGCATTTTTCAGTATTTAGAAAATTTGGGCTGATGATTGTGGACGTTTTACTTCGCTTATACACAGATTCACATGACTTATGGACAGTCTCTTTGCATGATGGCAGTAAAATTTGCGAAACAAGAGGGTCATGATCGAAGTTAAAGGATGTTAAATGGGGGTCATACAATGTGCATCGTGTGATGAGAACATTAGGTCGAGCTGGATAGTTCCTTTAGTGGGTATGTCATTGACGAGGAGAATTTGAGCTGATTTCATATCTTCAATTAGGCATTCCCTCAGAGATTCATGTTGAGTTGGTATGTTCAAATCTCCCATGAAAACATGAGCTGCGGATGGGCAGAGGTGATTTAAGATCCAATTATCAACTTCGGTAATAATATCCCGAGGGGGAATTGGAGGAACATAGACTGTGCAGACGTCAATAATGGCCTTATTGCGGGCTAGGGTTAAGATCAGTGCTTCAAAGTTGGTGGACTCACTGGACTTCTTATTAATTAACTTAAACTTTGACTGATTAAAAATGGTTGCCATTCCACCACCATGCCTAGACTCTGGAGGTAAACTCAACTTGAAATCCTGCAGGCAGAGCACCGGCAATGCACTCCTGATCGGATTCTAACCACGTCTCGGAAGTGGAAAGAATGTCGATTTTGCTTGCAAGGAGGATCATTTCCATGGTGTCAATCTTGTTACGTACGCTACGAACATTTTTATACGTGAAAACGAAAAAATCTGTGAGGGAAACCTTCTTTCTTACGACAGGACGCGCCTTCATTGCTCGGGATCGATATAATTGCTATTGTAGAGGACGAGTTAGTGGGGGCTGCCAGAGAGATGGCCCTTTTTTCTCAGAGAAAGTATGCCAGAAGTGGGGATCCAGAACTTTTTCGTAGGCAGAGGGTGAACACCTTACTAGAAATGAGGCGTAGCCTGTTAGCCTAGTTTTAAGCTGTTTCACTTCAACGGGGATATTGTGTTCCACAAGAAACATTCTCTTGATGGATTCAGGGCATATTGAAGGTCCAAATCGGGAGGCAAAAATCTTGGTTCTGAAAAAGGCGACAGAGATGTCATATTTGTCTGCGAGCATCTGTTTACTGCGGTGATTATACTTTAATAATTGGTTGCTTTTTAATGTTGTTGGGATCCTTTGGTTGCCTTCTGGTGGGGAGAAAATTGTGGTGGGTCTATTGGTTCTCGATGCGCATCTCTGGCGATGATCATCAGTTCAGAAGCATGGTCGTGCCTGTTGTTGTGTTGCAGACATTTTCGTTTCTTTCATGAGACTGTGTCAGCTTATTAATATAGTTCACGACGTAGTTGGCTCTGGTTTCTTCCTGTGCCCGTCTGTCTCTTGGTTTTATTTTCTTCTTTTCATTTCGACTCACAAGTGATTTCAGGAACTGGCAATAATCTGATTCAATTAGGAGAGTTTCGAGGGCGCTTTCATTTTCTTTAGCCATCTTCTTGGGATTCTTATCATGCATCTTTCCGTTTTGAGTAGGCAGTTGGGCAACCTCCGGGGGTGTTGTTTGCGTAGCTGCATCTCGTTTTGTGACAGGACTGCTGTCATTAGTGCATCTACACTGTTCACTATGTATTTCTTGTATGGTGCAAGCGATTGTCCCGAAGGCTTCGCACAATTTCCTAGTTGCTTGCTTGATTGATATTGTTTTCCTTTTCCGATCAGCCTCCTTTACCTTCAGAATCTGTTCCTCGAATTCCTTTTCTTTCTTTACCACATGAGTTTTCAACAATGTTAGTTCTTTCCGTATCATCATTAAGCTGGGTAGTTTGGGTGTACCTGACGTTCTGTAGTTCGCTGTCGGTGCTGGTTTGGCTACTGCAATTCAAATTATTATCTTTTTGGAGTGGGGGTGGGTGATTGCACTC
Organism: Mastigoproctus giganteus; assembly: GCF_048544385.1. Lineage (NCBI taxonomy): Eukaryota > Metazoa > Arthropoda > Arachnida > Uropygi > Thelyphonidae > Mastigoproctus > Mastigoproctus giganteus. The sequence continues at coordinate 200,878,663 of NC_143578.1, read as the reverse complement.
TTGCTTTTAAATTTGGTTTCGCTGCTGGCACGTTTGAGTTTGCGACCCATTCTCGCGCGTTTCCTGGAACTCATGGTACATTCCGAGACTTCGCTCTTGCGAGGAGATGCCCTTGAAAAATCGTGGCTATCGGAAGAATTGTTCTCTTGGGCAGCGTTGCCCTTACTTCCGGTATTTTTTTTTTTTTTTTTTAAATGAAAAACCCCAAACACGAGAAGTTTTAGAACCTATAGTACTTAGTACCGTGCTTGGGTTGGAGGTTGAGAAGACAAAAGAAGATATTTGTTGATATTAGACTTGAACTTCTGTATACTGTAATTTTCAGGAAATGCGTATGAAGGAAGGTTGTTCCAGAAAACGGCAGATGAATGAATAAACGAGGAAGATGAAAAGTTGATTCTGTGAGTTTGAAGTTGGACAGCAAAAGGATGTTGGCTGCTTTAAAAGAGAGTGGGAATTATAGAAGCCAATTCAGAAGAACAGTATCCATGGAAGTAGCCATCGATAGAAAAGACATGCAGCAGAAACAGTATGTCTATGAGACAGCTAGTGGAGAGACTCTGTTAGAGAGGAGTCATTAATTAACCTAACTGCCCTCTTCTGAACGGAATCTAGAAGCCTGAGAGAGGTTTTGGGGGCACCGCCCCAAACGTGGGAACAATATTCCATGGTAGAGCGTATTTGCGATTTGTACAGAGTGAGCAGCTGTTTGGAAGAAAAGTAACGCCGAGAGCGAAAGAGAAAACCAAGTTTTTTCGATGCAGATGAAGCAATATTTGTAATGTGCTTGTGCCAAGAGAGATTAGAAGTCAGGGTAATCCCTGACTTCTAATCTCTAAGATATATCATTTTGCCTAGAAATCGGATAAAAAACAAAGATAAGAATCCTTTTTGCGAGATGTAAGACAAGAGGGGTGGTTGCAATTAGGGATCGCTGCGATGTTTGTTCCTGATAGTCGCTTCTACTTTTTTCATATTACTGAATAGAGCTGTTGGCGACTGATCGGGAACGTTGGTTGAATATTAACTCTGCTAGGTTGCGACTCTCAAGGCCAGATGTAGAGGGTTCTTTCAGCTTTAGAACAATCGTCCCACATAGTGAGGTGATGTTCGTACGTGCGATCTTGAGGGAATATTATGATTAAGGGCGGGACACAAAAGGCTCGTAGAACTTTCGGTATAGCTTCAAATCATAAATATCTGTTTACCTTGTATCTTCTTTCCTGAACCGCTTAAAGATCTGGTTTGGTGACTTGAATCTGCGTCGGACGGTATCAAACTTAAGCCATGGTATCACTGTGGCACTGAAATATTACAGATTTTTGAGGAGCACATTGACGTACGTCTGCACTGTCTTACGACCATTTCACCATTTTTTATAATGTAAACATTTATCATTGAACGAAATTAATTTTTTCCGACATTCACAGAACTTTTTGAAGCTATTTTAATATGAAGCTATTTCTATATCTTTATGAAGCTATTTCTAATAATATTTTCATAGGTCTTATTAGCAGGCTCCCCCCTCCCGTCTCTCCCTGTCTTTGCTACTGAAATAAACCTTGACATTTTAGGCGTAAGGAAGGAAACTATTTTGCGAGATACGAAACGTCAACCTTGCGTGCAGGAAATTTTATCGAATAAAGTTTATTTTTTGCACGCAAGTTTCTTTCTCTCTGTAAGTACGTATATTTGGCATATTTTTCCCCTCGATTGCACTGGCTAACAGGAAAAAAAAACAAAACATCTAGAACGAAACTTAAATTCTAAAGAAAATTGATCCGCCAATTCCAAAATTGTCTTTATCACGTTTCCATTGAAGGATATGCTGAAATTTTAGTAACTTTATACCACTGATATTATATAATAATACATATGGTATCTTAAAGTCTTATTCATTTTATAATACTTTAATCAAACATATAATATACTACATACATTTCATTTCCTAAGAAATGTTTGCCACTTATCTTAGGTCACTTTGCCATTTTTACGCTTAAAAAATATGCAGGCCATATCTTCCATCATGGTTGTATCAGTTGACCCTTGGTATCGCTTTTCCATCTTGAAAAAATCCTGATGATAGAGCACCCCTTTCTCATCATTTGCATCTCCCAAATTTTGAGGAAAAATGTGAGATGAGAATGGTGAAAATGAATTTTCGAAGACGTAATAAACGAGTTACCGAACAAAGCTACCGTCGGGCCTAATGGATTTTCCTTGTTCATCATTAAAATGTCCTGTGTCTTCATTGTGGATGTTCTTTTACATATCTTCAATGAAATTTTGCGAGCATCTTCAGTACCTCAAATTTGGACACACTACTGCATCAAACCCATTCCGAAGAATTCGAGACCTAAAACTGCAAATGATTTTCGTCCGATCTCAGTGGGCTCTTTTCTCCTTAAAGTTTTTGAAAATACAATCCCAGCGCGACTTATTGAGCACTGTTTTCATCATAGATCATGCCACCTTCACAACGTTGTCCCTAGAAGATCTACTACCACCAATCTCCTTCAAACGTTGTTTCACATACAGGAAGCTTTGAATTCTCAAACGCAGCTCGACATAATTTTTCTTGACGTTAAATCTGCATATGATAGGATTTCCATCACATCTCAACTTAACATCCTAAAAAACTACTTGAGGATCTCCGATAACCTCCTCACTGTACTCAAAAACATTTTGCAGGAAAGACGGCTCCTCGTTGAGCACAATGGTTTCTCACCAGCCTTCAATGGCTTCAGAGGAGTTCCACAGGGTGGCGTTTTGTCAGCAGCGATGTTCGCAACTGCTTTAGAACCTCTGCTAGCAAATTTCCAAAACATGATATCGTAAGCCGACGATCTGAAGCTCTTCATTCATTCGGATCAGCCGCAGCAAGCGCTCTCTGTCCAAAGATCTGCAACAAAACAAATCTTTCAGATAAGCACCTTTCTTCAATACATTGGTCTTGAGCCAAATGCAGAAAAATCTGCCCAGATGACGTTTACAAAGAGGAAAAGAATAAATCTAATACATGTCTATATAAATGGACATCGGATTAAACTTGTCAACTCTCACAAGGACCTACGTTGGTCTGGAATTCGAAGCTGTTCTTTCTGGAGCACTTCAAGGAAGCAAGAAACAAATTCGTGGCAGCTCTTTGGTCGGCTCGACAGAAACTTGTGGGTTACGGTAATACCAAGCTGATAACTAGGTTTATCCGAACTTGTGTGGTACCTGTGGCACTCTACGCATCGGAAATCTGGTCCTCTGCCCCTCCAACCTACCTGCTGCAGTTCTTGGGGATTGAGTATTTGCTTCTTCGATCCCTCAATAGGACTTCAGGACATCCCCTTACTATCTCTAGGGGTAAACTACGTTCGCTGCATGGAATGACCCTTTGGAAGCAAATCATCACCACTCTTAAAATAATTACCCTCTCTAAGCTGATTTCGGGTAGAGTGGACGCTCCTTACATCGATGGCCTTATCATCCTGCCCACGAAGAACAGCAGAATAACAAACCGGCAAACATCTAGGATCAGACCTGCCCTCACCCGAATCAGCTCGCTCAGTCATATGTTTCTAGCAAACACGATTGGGCTCCTCAACGACATAAATATCAACCCTGAGACGATTTGCGTCGACAAAGCCTACAGATCAAAAGTTTTCGCTTCTACCTACACAATCTTGCAATTTTAGATCCTTCATTTCACCATCGCTTTACGTG